>NW_024704743.1:124580495-124709742 GCF_018977255.1 Callorhinchus milii | reverse complement strand
GACTGAGGTGAATATATATTTGTTAGGTCAGGGTTTCAAGGAATATTGGGTAAGGCTGTGTAAATGGAGTTGAGGTACAGAACAGCCATGATCTCATAGAATGGTGGAACAGGCTTGAGGGGTTGAAAGGCCTCCTCCTGTTTCTATGTGCACGGTGCGGGGGGTGGGAGGTGATCCATTTCCAAGGCCCCGCTGTGTCCCCCTCCGTGGGGGCCCCTCATCCCGCCCCAGCCTGTGGCATTCATTTTTAACTTAAAATTTAAATTGGAAAAAGTTTGCAATCTGGTTTCAATCTGGAAACCACCTTTTTTGGGGACCTGTAGAAAATTGGCTTCCAAGGTCTCAGTAGTTAGAGCACTCGCATCGCAAGCGAGAGGACCTGGTTTCGATTCCCAGGCAGGACAAAACCGTGGCCAAGTTTCCTTACTCCAAACACTCGTTTCTGTTTACCAGCAGTGAGTAGGAATCCGGTTGTTAGTCAATTAGCGGATCGCTTTCCGGGGTTAATAATCCCTTCAAAAAAATCGGTCACTTCATCCCCGACTGTTTGTGGGTCACCATTGTGTCCCAGAGGATAGAGTTCAAAATCCTAGTCCTCGCCTTCAGAGCCCTCCACGGCCTCCCCCTTCCTACCTCTGTGACCTGCTAACTCCATACAGACCTGTCCGATCCCTCCGCTCAGCGGGCTCCGGCCTGCTCCACTCCCCCACCTGGTCCGCGCCCTCCCCCCCTCCCCCCCCCCCCCCCCCCGGCTCGGCTCTGGGATGCGTTACTGTGAAGCTCTGAGACACCGTCCGGTGTGGAGGGCACTATATACATCCAAGTTGTTGTTGTTGTTGTTGTTATTAAAGATCCCGCAGGGCTATTGGATAAGAGAAGTGAAGCGGTTGAGACGTCTCGACGACATGTTAAGGCGTTGGATCAAATGCGAGGATCATTATTATTATTATTATTATTATTATTATTATTATTATTACAGACGGGGGAGTTCAGCATTGTGCAGAGGTCAGACTCCGGTGATGGTAAGGCCTGGTGTGCTGACCCCGTCACAGGTCGACTTCTCCAGTCAGCGGCTATTGGCCCAGATGGACAACCTCTATGTGAGACATCTTCTTTGACCTTTGTTAATTTCGTCCCTCCCTCCCCCTCCTCCTCCTCTCCTGAACACCTCTAACCGCACTCATCCTTCCCCCCTCATCTTCCCGGGAAGGGGAAACCAGATCCTGTAGTGCAGTGGTTAGAGCGCTCGCCTCACAGCGAGAGGATCTGGGTCTGATTCCCGGGTACAGGGAGAAACCTCAGGCAAGTTTCCCTCCTCCACACAGCTCTATTATCAGCAGTCGGTAGGAACCCGTTGTTAGTTGAAAAGGGAAACTGGATCAGTCTCTGAGCAGCTGAGTTGAGGCCAAGTGCAGTGAGCGTGTGGAGTGTGTGACTAACTGACCGACCGACTGATCGGCCGACTGGCAGCTAACGTGTTATGACAAGGGATCTCCTGGGGGTGACAGGAATGCACAAGTGTGAAGTCCACAATCTCTGAGCTTCAGCGGAAAGAGATGCCTTTCGTCTGAGCTCAGAATTCTGCATGTGTGTACGTGTGTGTGCGTATGTATGTGTGTGGGTGTGGGGTGTCAGGTGGGGCGGTGGGAAAGGAATGTGGGAATCGCCCCCTCCCCCCCTCTGTGCCGGTCTCCAGTCCGGGTCCTGACCAGGAGGGGCCGCAGTGTCCCGGGGCACTCACTGCTGATGGCAGCACAGCCCGGCCCGGCTCATCAGCAGGACCTGGAAGGGCCGACCAGTCACTGGGGGCCGGGAATCCTCCCCCTCAGCTCCTGGTAACCCCACAGCCAAAGCCCTAACTAACGGGGAGGGGGGTCCTCGCTGGACAGGCAGCGGGAAAGCTGCCGGACAGTGATATCAATGGCCGAGCGGTGTGGGTTTCGCGGGTTACACTCCATTCCAGACACAGGGAGATTCCCATGTGAAAGTAACATACACATGTGGATCCCATGAACCCATGTCCTTATTCTGCTGCCTTGATGGTGACTGCTCTGAGTTTATTTTCTCGATCCCCTTTACAGTCATGTCCACTCTACAACAACAACTTGCATTCATACCGCGCTCCTCACACAGGGGAGAGTCCCAGAGCCCTTTCCCTCTGTCAATGAGTTTCTCAAACCAATTTGTGCTGTAATGGAATTCTGTTCTCTTTCTTCTATTTCCCTCTGCACTCACCCCCACCCCGCACTGTACCCCTCCCCTGCTACCCCTTCCTCCTGCCCCCTCACTCCACCTCCCCCTCACCCCACCTCCCCCTCACCCCCACTCACTCCCCCTCCCCCTCACTCCCCTTCCCCCCTCACTCCCCCTCCCCCTCACTCCCCCTCCCTCCTCACCCTGCTCACCCCCGCACTCCTCCTCCCTCCGTCTCCCCACTTGCTCTCCCCCTCCGCTCCCCCAGGCCCAGGCCAGTGTGAGCTGGTGAGGGTGGGGCTGTTGGCGGGGCTGGTGAGGCGGGGGTCTGTGCCGGTGTGTGAGGTGGATGGGGAGTTCTCCCCGGTGCAGTGTGACGGGGATGGTGCGCGGTGCTGGTGTGTGACGCCCAGCGGTGAGGAGCTTCCAGGCACCGAAACCAACACAACAGCTGGATCCCAGCCCAGCTGCAAACGTGAGTCACGCACCCGCTCAGCCAAACATCTGGCTACACGTCAACACGTGACACACGGCCTGACACATGACAGTCAACACGGATACATGGGTTGACATGTGACATGTGGTCTGACAGTCAACACATGATACACATACTGACATGTAACTGGGCTGTCCTCTGGGGATGGAATCTACGTGTGTGTGTGGGTGGGGGGAGAGTCTCCATGTCCATGTCTCTCTGTATCTCTCTGTGTCATAGAACTATACAGCACAGAGGGAGGCCATTCAGCCCATCGTGTCTGTGCTGCTCTTTGAAAAGAGTTTCCAAATCAACCCCACTCCCCCACTCTCTCCCCATAGCCCTGATCAACCCCACTCCCCTCTCTCCCATAGCCCTGATCAACCCCACTCCCCCCTCTCTCCCCATAGCCCTGATCAACCCCACTCCCCCGCTCTCTCCCCATAGCCCTGATCAACCCCACTCCCCCGCTCTCTCCCCATAGCCCTGATCAACCCCACTCCCCCGCTCTCTCCCCATAGCCCTGATCAACCCCACTCCCCCCGCTCTCTCCCCATAGCCCTGATCAACCCCACTCCCCCGCTCTCTCCCCATAGCCCTGATCAACCCCACTCCCCCGCACTCTCCCCATAGCCCTGATCAACCCCATTCCCCCGCACTCTCCACCGGCCTTTCAGGCAATGCGTTCCAGATCCCAACAACTCGCTGTGTGAACACATTTCTCCTCCCCTCCCCTCTGTTTCTTTTAACAGCTATTTTAAATGGGTGTCCTCGGGTTACCGACCCACCGCCAGTGGGAATAGTTTCTCCTCGTTCCCCCTATCGAATCCCCTCATAATTTTGAAAACTTCTATTAAGTCTCCTCTTAACCTTCTCTGCTCCGAGGAGAATAATCCGAGCTTCTCTACCTCTCCTGATAACTGAAGTCCCTCATTCCTGGTGCCATTCTGGTCAATCTCCTTTGCATCCTCTCCAATGCCTTGACATCCTTCCTAAGGTGTGGGGCCCAGAACTGAACCAGTCTCTCGCCGAGGCCTCACCAGTGTTTTATATAAAGGTTCATCATAACTTCCTGACTTGTGTATTCTATGCCCTATTTATAAAGCCGAGTATCCCGGATGCTCTTTAACAGCTGTATCTGCCTGTCCGGCCACCTTCAGAGATTTACTATATGACCCCCAGGTCTCTCTGTCCCTTCACCCCCATTAAGACTGTACCATCAGCTTATATTGCCTCTCCTCATTCTTCCTCTCAAAATGCATCACTTCACATTTCTCCACATTAAACTCCATCTGCCACGTGTCTGCCCGTGTTACCAGTCTGTCTCTATCCTCTTGCAGTCGGTTACTATCCCCCTCACTGTTTACTACTGTTTCCAGCTTAGTGTCACCTGCAAACTTGGGAATTGTACTCCATATACCCAAGTCCAGGTCCAGGTCATTTATATAGATCACAAACAGCAGTGGCCCCAATACTGACCCCCGGGGGGACACCACTGCACACTTCCCTCCAGTCAGAAAAACAACCGTTCACCACCACTCTCTGCTTTCTGTCTCTCAGACAGTTCTGTATCCGCTGCCACTGTCCCTTTAATATCGGGGGCTTCGATTTTGCTACAAGTCTCTTATATGGCACTTTATCAATACCTTTTGAAAATCCATCTAAACTTTGTCAGCTGCACTACCTTCATCGCCCCTCTCCGTTACTTCATCAAAACTATCAGGTTTGTTAGTTACGATTTGCCTTTAACAAATCTGTGTTGACTGTCCTTTATTAACCCATATTTTTCTAAGTGAAGTTTTATTTTGCCCCGGATTATAGTCTCTAGAAGTTTCCCCCCACTGACGTTAGGCTGACTGGCCGGTAGTTCCCGGGTTTACCCTTCTACCCCTTTTTGTACAGGGAGTAACATTTACAACCCTCCAGTCCTCTGGCACCACCCCGGTGTGCAAGGATTGAAAGATTGTGGCCAGAGCCTCCGTTATTTCCACCCTTACTTCCCTCAGTAACCTGGGATACATCCTGTCCCGACCGAGTGTCTTATCTACCTTGAGCACCGACAACCTTTTTAGTACCTCCTCTCAGTTTATTCTTATCCAATTTCTCTACCGTCTCCTCTGATACTGTGGCATTGGCTGCATTTTTTTTGTGAAGACAGATGCAAAGTCCTCATTCAGTACATCAGCCTCTGCCTCCACAGGAGGATTTCCTTTTTGGTCCCCAGTTGGATCCACTCTACATTTGACTAACCTTTTATTCTTTATATTCTTATAAAATACCTTAGGGTTCCCTTTTATGTTACCCACTAATCTTTTCTCATACAATCCCATCGCCCCTCTTAATTCCTTTGTCAGTTCTCCTCTGTACTTTCTATATTCCATTTGATTATCTTCTGTACTTTGGACCTGACATTTATCATGAGACTCCCTTTTCTTTTTTCTTTTAATCCCAATTTCCTTATTCACCCAGGGAGGTTTGGATGCCCTCCTTTCCCCTTTGTGGGAACGTATGTGTCTCTATATCTCTGTGACTGTGAGCTCACAGTCCAGACTGACGCTCAGCACAGCGCTGGGGGGAGAGAGAGAGCACTGCATTGTCAGAGGCTTCGTCCTCCAGATAAAATCTTTGCGTCCTATATCTATGTGTCTCCGCGTCTCTGTGCCGCTCTGTGTCTCTGTATCTCTTGTGTATATGTGTCTCTGTGTCTCTGTCTCTCTCTGTGTCTCTGTCTCTCTCTCTGTGTCTCTGTGCCTCTCTGTGTCTCTGTCTCTCTCTGTGTCTCTGTGTCTCTGTATCTCTGTGTATATGTGTCTCTGTGCCTCTCTGTGTCTGTCTCTCTCTCTGTGTCTGTGCCTCTCTGTGTCTCTGTCTCTCTCTGTGTCTCTGTCTCTCTCTGTGTCTCTCTCTCTCTGTGTCTCTGTCTCTCTCTGTGTCTCTGTCTCTCTGTGTCTCTGTCTCTCTGTGTCGCTGTGTCTCTGTGTCCCTGTATCTCGCTGCCCTGTGTGATGTGAACATTGCTCCTCTCTGTCCCAGCTCCGCTGTGTGCTGTGCCCCCCGGCCCCCCTGATGGGGTGGTTGTCTGTGACGAGGGTCCCGAGGGCCGGACCCTCCAGCGCTGCCGGCTGATTTGCCGCCTGGGTCACCGCAGCCCGTTGGCCGGGGAGGACTTTGTGTGCGACACGCGGAGCGGTGTCTGGGCCCCGGCCGCGCCCCAGCGTCACGCCTGTCAGAGTGAGTTTGCCAGGAACGGCCATGATTAATGTCGCTCCCAATGGGTGTGTCTATCCTCCTCGAGGGCGGGGGGTGGGGGGGGAACTGGGGTCTCCTCAGGGCTGAACGGCAACGTGATGTGTTGTACAACGGAATGTGGGAATCGCCCCCTCCCCCCCTCTGTGCCGGTCTCCAGTCCGGGTCCTGACCAGGAGGGGCCGCAGTGTCCCGGGGCACTCACTGCTGATGGCAGCACAGCCCGGCCCGGCTCATCAGCAGGACCTGGAAGGGCCGACCAGTCACTGGGGGTCGGGAATCCTCCCCCTCAGCTCCTGGTGACCCCACAGCCAAAGCCCTAACTAACGGGGAGGGGGGTCCTCGCTGGACAAGCAGCGGGAAAGCTGCCGGACAGTGATATCAATGGCCGAGCGGTGTGGGTTTAGCGGGTTACACTCCAGCAGTTACCCCAACACACACTCTGGGGTCCCCCCAAACCTTGGCTCTCGCCAACCTGCGCCTAATACTCTCCGGAATTAGGTAAACAGGAAGTGTCCTTCCAGAGAGAGAGAGAGAGAGCGCATTCCATTCCAACAATCTCTCTCTGGGATTTCCATGTGTGAGGGGATACATGGAAATCTCAGTTTGTGTTGGAGACTGTTGAGCAGTTGATAGGTTCAGATGAGACATTAACCCGAGGTCCCGTCTGCCTGTTCAGGTGGACAGTAAAGATCCCGCGGGGCTATTGGAAAAGAGAAGGGAGTTTCTCTCTCTCTCCCGGTGTCCTGGACAACAATCCTCCAAATAATATTGCCCACTCGCCCCACGGCTGTTTGTGGGGACACTGCTGTGTGTAAATTGGCAAAGTGATTAGGGACGGCCTCCTGACCTGAAAGGCGCTACAACAAATACAAGATTATTATTGCTCCACATTACAATGTCAATGTGGTCTCCCCCAACACTGCACTGGAGCATCAGCCTGGACTCTTGATGTTCCCGATGTGGGGGGGGGGGTTTAACCCCACAAACATTGTGACTCAGGGGAGCAGAACGAACACGGGGGGCACAGACTGAGTGCTGACAGATATGTACTGGCTTGTGCCTGGCAGGGATCCAGATGTTTCAGACAGTTGATGTCCAGGCGAGCTTCGAGCTGCAGTTGCCTCTGGGCAAAGCTTGCGGAGCTCAGTACTCGGGGTCGTTGAAGAGTTTGGAGAACCTCATCAGCGAGGACCTGAGGCTGCGAGGATTCTGCCACGTTCAGGTCTGTCCTTATTTATGTCGGGATTTGGAATCACATAGTTTAAGCTGGAATCCCGTAGTGTAGTGGTTAGAGCACTGACCTCGCCAGCCAAGGATCTGTGTTCGGTTCCCGGGCAAAGCGAACCCTTCGGCAATTTTCCTTACTCCACAAGCCTCTGTTTAGCCAACAGTAATCAGGAACCCGGTTGGCTGATCGCTTTTCCTGGGGTAACAATCCCTTCAAAATAAAAAAAATAATAATTTGGCCACTCGGTCCACGAGTGTTTGTGGGAAGCTGCTGTACATACCGCCCACAAAATATACAACCAATCCACTGCACAATATATTCTGTGAAACCCTTTGAGACGTCACAAGGACGTGTTAAGACGCTATATCAAATGCAAGGATTATTATCATGAATAACGTCAATCCATGTGTGAGTAACCCTCGCCCGACTTCACTGGCTCCCCATCCCCCAGAGGATCGAGTTTAAGATACTCATCCTCACCTATACAGCCCTCCACAGTCTTCCCCTCCCTACCTCTGTGACCTACTAAAACCATTTCAACCTAACCTGCCCGCTCCCTCACTCCCTCCACGGCTGTTTGAAGGACGATGCCTTCCCTCACGTGGCTGAAACTCTGGTCCACGCCTTTATCACCTCAAGGGTGGACTATGGGAACTCTCTCCTCGTCGGCCTTCCCGCCACCTCCCTCCACACTTCAGGTCATCCAGAACTCTGCAGCTCGTGTACTGTCCCACACCAGACACCGCGACCACATCACTCCCACCCTCACCCTCACCCTCGCTCCCAACCTCGCCCTCACTCCCACCCTCACCCTCGCCCTCGCTCGCCTCCACTGGCTCCCCATCCCCCAGAGGATCGATTTCAAGATCGTCATCCTCATCTACAAGGCCATTCACGGCCTCGCTCCCTCCTACCTCTCCGACCTACTATCCCCCTACCTACCTGCCCGTACCCTCCGTTCCTCTGGCTCCGGTCTGCTTCACATCCCCCGCCCCAACCGCCCGACCATCGGTGGCCTTCAGCCTCTCAGCCCCGAGGCTCTGGAATTCCATCCCCAGTGCCTTCGCCGCTTCCTCCCTTTCCTCCTTCAAGGCCGGTCTCAAGACCTTTCTCTTTGACCTTCAGCCTTCAGCTCCCCTCTCGACTCTCTACCCCCTCCTCGCTCCCTCCCTTCCCTCCCCTCACCCTGACCATTTCCCCCCAATGCTCGGGTCCTGACCCAACTGTCCAGCGCTTTGGGACGTCCTCCCGACGTGAAAGGCGCTCAATAAATGGAATCTTGTTGTTGTGCAAATTGGGCTCTGCATTTGCCCACAAAACACACCGTCACTACTTCACAGTAAAACCTGAGAGACATTCTCCCGATGTGAAAGATTGCTGCACGAGACACAAGGGTTATTATTAATAATAATCATAAAATTGTATTCTGATGTGTGAGCCAATTTGGGGGGTGTGGAAAGGCTCCTTCTGCATCCTTCCCTTTCCCTCTTCTCTCCCCCCAACCACCCCCCCCCAAAAAAAAAATTGGAAAACTGTAGGATTATTGCTGACATGTGGCCCGACAAGTGGCAACGAAAGAAAACTGATAATTCTTGGTTACTGTTAGGTGTCGGGGGTGGGAGGGACGGCCCGACTCACTGTCTGTGATGCCTCCTCCCTCTCTCTGGGGTGTGCGAGCCCAGAGCGTGTAGGAGTCAACATGACCTGGAGAGCCCGGCTCGCGGACATCCCACCTTCCTCCACCCTGGACCTGCGTGACGTAGGTAAGTCATGTCAGATGGTCATGTGACACCGTCATGTGAGATGGCTGCATCACGCAAACATATGACACAGCTTCATGTGAGACGATGAATCACGCTAATATCCAGGTAATTCCTTAGTAATCTCTCCGTGATATCCCGGTATTCTCTCTGTGATATCCCAGTATTCTCTCCGTGATATCCCAGTAATCTCTCCGTGATATCCCAGTATTCTCTCCGTGATATCCCAGTAATCTCTCCGTGATATCCCAGTAATCTCTCCGTGATATCCCAGTATTCTCTCTGTGATATCCCAGTATTCTCTCCGTGATATCCCAGTATTCTCTCTGTGATATCCCAGTATTCTCTCCGTGATATCCCGGTATTCTCTCCGTGATATCCCGGTATTCTCTCCGTGATATCCCGGTATTCTCTCCGTGATATCCCAGTATTCTCTCCGTGATATCCAGGTAATCTCTCCGTGATATCCCAGTAATCTCTCCGTGATATCCCAGTAATCTCTCCGTGATATCCCAGTATTCTCTCCGTGATATCCCAGTAATCTCTCCGTGATATCCCAGTAATCTCTCCGTGATATCCCAGTATTCTCTCTGTGATATCCCAGTAATCTCTCCGTGATATCCCAGTAATCTCTCCGTGATATCCTGGTATTCTCTCTGTGATATCCCAGTATTCTCTCCGTGATATCCCAGTATTCTCTCCGTGATATCCAGGTAATCTCTCCGTGATATCCCAGTAATCTCTCCGTGATATCCCAGTAATCTCTCCGTGATATCCCAGTATTCTCTCCGTGATATCCCAGTAATCTCTCCGTGATATCCCAGTAATCTCTCCGTGATATCCCAGTATTCTCTCTGTGATATCCCAGTAATCTCTCCGTGATATCCCAGTAATCTCTCCGTGATATCCCGGTATTCTCTCTGTGATATCCCAGTAATCTCTCCGTGATATCCCAGTAATCTCTCCGTGATATCCCGGTATTCTCTCCGTGATATCCCAGTAATCTCTCCGTGATATCCCAGTATTCTCTCTGTGATATCCCGGTATTCTCTCTGTGAATCTGGATAATCTTTCAGGAATGTCTCGCTAATCTCGCGGTAATATCTTGGTCATCTCTGCCGTGCTTCTTGCTGAGAAGCTGATGGTGTCTCTCCCTCTGGCCCCAGAGCGCGCAATGGCTGGGGAGCAGCTGTTTGGCCGTTTGTCGGAGCTGGTTGACGGGGGTGACTACCGGCTGGCGATGGACGACGGCAGCTTTGCCGTGGCCTCCAGCTTCCTTCCTCCAGGTGTTCCCACCGAGGCTGGGCTGGGGTGTGTGGCAGGGCACATCAGGGTTCTGAATGAACCCAACGGATCTCGCCGTGACGAAGGCTGCGGTAAGTGAGAGCACCCAAAACTGATACCCATCTCAAACCCCCTCCCTCTCTCCTCCACTCACCCTCTCGATCCAACTTCAAACCCTGTCTGAACATTTACCTCTCTGACCGTGACTATGGTCACCTCCCCCCGACCCCCACCAAACCCCCATTCCCCCGCTCAGCCTCCAGCCTGTTCCTGAGACATTGCCCTGACTCAGTGGTAGCCAACTCGCCCAGACGTGGCCCCAGTTCGTCAACTAGTCCGTCAACTCCCCCCACCAAACACTTGCACGAGTCCAGGTAAATCCGTGTCCGATCGGCCGGGTGTTTCCTGTGTTTGGTTGATTGATTATGTCTTGATCTATGAAGGAAATGTATTTTGTTACCGATCATAAATGTTGGCCACCCTGGTCTGGGTAACTGGGATAGTTGTGTTTGTTTTGTCGCCAGCGATGCTATTTATCATTGATCACATCTCAGAGGCTTGATGATGCTGAGCCGGGGGGAGGGAAGTGACTGTAGGTGTGGTCGAAGACAAAAGTCTTCTGGGGTGATCTGAAAATGGGGAAGGAAGGGGCAAAGTGGAGGGATGGGGGAGAGTGTTTCAGAGATTGGAGCGGCATGGCTGAGAGCGAGGCTGGCGATGGTGCTTGAGGGACGAGGACATTTGAGAAAGGGCTGATGCTGTAATGGGAGGATGGGATGGTGGAGATCAGATAGGAGACACAGTGAAGGCTGACTCTGCTGTACTCTCTCTCTACAGTTCCCTGCCCGCCAGGCAGCTTCTCCCAGCACGGCCCCTGTGCCCACTGCCCCCTCGGCTTCTACCAGGCCCAAGAGGGCAGCACGGACTGTGAGAGGTGTCCCTCAGGGAGGACGACCAGCTCTCCGGGGGCTGTCTTCCCCAGCCAGTGTGAGCATCGTTATTCCATCATTATTCCATAGTTTTTCTAATGTTGGTCCATTGTCTCCATCATCACTCTATCATCTCTCCATCGCTACTTGTGCATCTCTCCCAGTGTCCTGGACAAATATACACATTCCACTTACTGTAATAATCCCTTCCAAAAAATAATAGTAATAATTTGGTCACTCAATCCACGACTGTTTGTGGACGCTGCTGTGCGCAATTGGCTGCTGTGTTTTGCCCACAAAATATACAGTCACTACACTTTATAGTATATCCTGTGAAGAGCTTTGAGACGTCTCGAAGACGTGATAAGGCGCTGTATCAAAACGCAAGGATTATTGTTGTTAAGGTGATGGGTTTCCGCAGGCTGACCAACAAAAAACATTACAGTAAATGTTATGAAACGCTTTGAGATGTTTTTGAGATGTAAAAGGAGTTGTATCAAATGTGAGAATTATTATTTGACTTAATCCCTTTCCCACGCACAGCCACTGGTCTTCGGCCAGCGAGAGCCGCCAACTTTGTGTCATTAATGTTAGTCACCGTGCTGTGGGGGGGGGGGGGGGGAGCTCGGCTCACACTGTTAGTCAATTGATTTACTCTGGACTTTCTCAGCCAGAGAGAGAGAGCGCGAGAGAGAGAGAGAGAGAGAGAGAGAGACTCTGGTCTCTTATGTGGGCCCCAGAGACGGGAAGCCAATTTATAATAATAATAATGATCTTTGCATTTGATACAGCGCCTTATCATGTCGTTAAAACGTCTCAAAGGGCTTCACAGAATATACTGTAAAGTGTAGTGACTGTGTATTTTGTGGGCGAAACTCGGCAGCCAATTGCACACAGCAGTGTCCCCACACACAGCCGTGGGGCGAGTGGGCAATATTATTTTGGGGATTGTTGTCCAGGACACCGGGAGAGAGAGAGAAACTCCCTTCTCTTTTCCAATAGCCCCGCGGGATCTTTACCGTCCGCCTGAACAGGCAGACGGGACCTCGGGTTAACGTGTTATCCCACAAGTCTGCACTCGCCCCAGAGCATCAGCCTGGACTGGGAACTTAAAGCCCTCACCTGGGCTCGAACCTCCAGCTGTGAAGCATTGACTGTTAAGGACATGTTTGCTCGTGCCAGGCTGGCCCTGCGGGTCTGGAGTGTGATGAGATCGGAGAGTATAGAGAAGCGCAGAGAGACAGAGCTTCTCAAACAATACCCTCGCCCCCACACGGTCACTTTCAAAGCTCTCCACAGCCCCTTCCTCCTCCTCCCTACCTCTGTGACATTTTGACTTCTTATCAAACCGTGCGATCCCCCCACTCAGCAAACTCTGACCTGCTCCACAGGCCCCGCCCGGCCCAACCAACACCACCAGCAGCTGTTCGGCCATCAGCCTCTCTGCCCCCACCCTCTGGAACTCCATCCCACAGTCCCTTCGCTTCGCCCGCTCCCTTGCCTCCTTCAGTGCACGTCTCAAGACCCTTCTCTTCCACCACAGCTTCAGTCACCCTCCTGCCCTCCCTGCCCACCACCCCTCCTGATTCCAACCGTCAGCTTGTCCAAATCCTTGCCTGTCCAGTGCCTTGGGACGTCCTCCCGACATGAAGAACACTATGCCTGTGTAATTTGCTGTTGTGATTCCCCCACACGCCCCCTGCAGGTTTGACAGAGTGCCAGACTGACCCTGCGGGGCTGGAGTGCGATGAGATGGGACAGTACAGAGAAGCGCAGAGAGACACGGCTTCCCAAACATCCTTCTGTCTCACGGAAAACGGGGAGCGTCTGGCCTGGACTGAGACTGCCGTCCCCCTCAACGATTCAGACTGCATTGGTACTGCTGCCCTCCTCAATACCCCTTAATGTGTCTAAGTCACATCTCACCCACTTCGTGATGGCTCAAATGTGTACTTGTTGGATGTCCAACGACCAACTAGTGATTGTCCTCATTGAGGGGGAGGCAGAGCCAGAGCCAAACTGGCCCCAAGGTGACATGTTTGGCAACGGAATGTCAGATCAGGCCCCCCCTCTGTGCCGGTCTCCAGTCCGGGTCCTGACCAGGAGGGGCCGCAGTGTCCCGGGGCACTCACTGCTGATGGCAGCACAGCCCGGCCCGGCTCATCAGCAGGACCTGAAAGGGCCGACCAGTCACTGGGGGCCGGGAATCCTCCCCTCAGCCCCTGGTAACCCCACAGCCAAAGCCCTAACTAACGGGGAGGGGGGTCCTCGCTGGACAAGCAGCGGAAAAGCTGCCGGACAGTGATATCAATGGCCGAGCGGTGTGGGTTTAGCGGGTTACACTCCAGCAGTTACCCCAACACACACTCTGGGGCCCCCCCCAAACCTCGGCTCTCACCAACCTGCGCCTAATACTCTCCGGAATTGGGTAAGCGGGAGGTGACCCTCCAGGGGGAGGAATATCAATGGGGATGGGAGCAGAGCAGAGTAATCTTTGTCCGATTTCATCCCTATGTTGAGGGCTGTGGGGAACTGGGATTAAAAGATCTGCTGTTATACAACAAGCTGTTGAAGTGTGACTGCCTTCTGCTCCTGTGTCTGGAACCGTAACATTCTGCTCGGGGTTCGAGTTTGTCTGCGAAGCATTCCGGCTGTTTTGAGTTCCAGGCTCAGTGACGGAAGCGATGCTAACTCGTTAGACAGAACATTCGGTCACTCAAACCACGGCTGTTTGTGGGGACTCAGATGCAAGGAAATGCACGGGACGCTGCTGTGCGCAATTGATTGCCACGTTTCGCCCACAATATACACAGCAATTCCCTCCCTCCCCCCTCCTCTCTCCCCCCAAACTCTCCCCCCTCTGCATCTCTCCCGCTCTCTCCTCCTCTCTCTCCGTCCCTCTCGTCTTCTATCCCCACTTGACCCTCCCACCCCCTCCCTCTGCTCCAGTCTGGGAATCCTCCGCCGGGCTCACCCCGGCACTCGGCGTTGGCTGTCCAGCAGCAGCCACACCGACTGCCCCATTCCCCACCACACTCGCCACCCACCCCGGACACAGACCCGGGGAGCCAACCTCTCCTCCCTCATCCCCATCCCCCCACCCCTGCCTCACAACCTGGACCCCCCTCCCCTCCCACACACCCTTCTGTCAACCGCTCCCTCCACATCGGACTACAAAACGTCCGCTCCCTCTGTAACAAGGCCCTGGTCATCAACGATCTCATCCTTGATGAGAGCGTTGATATCATGGCCTTAACAGAAACCTGGCTCACCCCAGGCGACACCTTCCCCCTCACGGAGGCCACACCACCCGGCTACACCTCCCACCACATCCCCGCCCCAACCGCCGTGGCGGTGGTGTAGCCCTTATCTCAAGGACACCACTTGCCCTATCCCCGTACTCCTCTGGCTCTTTCCCCTCTTTTGAGCACCTCACCCTCTCCCACCCCTCCTCTCACTCAAAATCCTCCTCCTCTATCGGCCCCTAAAACCTCTCCCACCTTCATCTCCGATATTTCTACCCTACTTACATCTCTCTGCCTCTGCTCTGATCGCCTCATCATCCTGGGCGACTTCAACCTGCACTTCACCCCCTCCTGCTCCATCTCCTCAGACTTCTCTTCCCTGCTCTCCTCGCTCAACCTCTCCCTCCACATCAACTCCCCCACTCACAGTCACGGCCACCCACTCGATTTGGTGATCACCCGGGGCCTCAGTGTCTCGGATGTCACTATTACCGACAAGGCCGTCTCCGATCACCACTTCATCTCCTTCACCACCTCCACCCCCTCCCCACCTCCACCAGACCCACCACCATCTTCTACCGCCCCTGGAAGAAGTTACCCCCACAATCCCTAACCGCTGCCTTGGAGTCCTCTGAACTCCTCTCCCTCTGGCCTTCAACCCTCACTGACCCCTCTTCTGCTCTCACCCTCCTCCACAACACCCTCTCCTCCACACTCGATACTCTTGCCCCCATCACCTCCCGTACTGTCTCCTACTCTCGCTCCTCCCCCTGGTTCACCACCCACCTCCGCTCACTGAAGAGCCAGGTGCGGGCCGCTGAACGCACCTGTGTCAAATCTGGCCTAACGGTCCACCGACAAATCTGGCTGGACCTCCTCAAAATCTACCGCTCCACTCTAGCCTCGGCCAAGTCGTCCTTCTACTCCAGGATAATCCTGGAGGCGAAGAACAACCCCAGGCTACTGTTTTCCACCACATCCCGACTCCTCCGTCCCCCCCGCCACCCCGCGCAGGTCATCTCCTCCAACCTTCACTGCGAGGAGATGCTGGATTTCCTTGAATCCCAAATCAAGGGAATCCGCTCCGCGGTCACTCCCCCTCCAACTTCCACCCACATGTATGCGGATGACACCCAACTTTACCTTTCCTCCTCTACCCTCAACTCCACGACCCCCGATGTCCTGACAGCTGTCTGTCCGACATCGAGTCCTGGACGAGAGACAACTTTCTTCAGCTCAATGTGCGTAAAGCTGAGGCCCTCCTGATTGGCTCACGTCAGTGCCTCCGCACCTCAGGCGCTGACAGCATCAGCATCCAAGGCTGCACTCTCCACCTCTCAAAGCCATCAGGAACCTCGGGGTTCTGTTCGACCCTGAGCTGTCCTTTCTCCCTCATATCCGCTCCACAACCGGCACCGCCTTCCATCACCTCCGGAACATCGCCAGACTACGGCACTACCTCACCCCTCACGCGGCTGAAACTCTGGTCCACACCTTTATCACCTCAAGGCCGGACTATGGGAACTCTCTCCTCGTCGGCCTTCCCGGCCCTCCCTCCACACTGCAGGTCATTCAGAACTCTGCAGCTCCTGTACTGTCCCGCACCACATCACCCTCGCCCTCACCCTCGCTCCCACCCTCACCCTCGCCCTCACTCTCGCCCTCGCCCTCACTCCCACCCTCGCCCTCGCCCTCACTCCCACCCTCACCCTCGCCCTCGCCCTCACCCTCGCCCTCGCTCGCCTCCACTGGCTCCCCATCCCCAGAGGATAGATTTCAAGATCCTCATCCTCACCTACAAGGCCATTCACGGCCTCGCTCCCTCCTACCTCTCCAACCTACTATCCCCCACTTACCTGCCCGTACCCTCCGTCCCTCTGGCTCCGGTCTGCTCCACATCCCCCGCCCCAACCGCCCTACCATCGGTGGTCTTCAGCCTCTCAGCCCCGAGGCTCTGGAACTCTATCCCCGAGTGCCTTCGCCGCTTCCTCCCTTTCCTCCTTCAAGGCCGGTCTCAAGACCTTTCTCTTTGACCTTCAGCCTTCAGCTCCCCTCTCGACTCTCTACCCCCTCCTCGCTCCCTCCCTCCCCTCACCCTGACCATTTCCCCCCTCCTCGCTCCCTCCCTTCCCTCCCCTCACCCTGACCATTTCCCCACTGCTCGGGTCCTGACCCAACTGTCCAGCGCCTTGGGACGTCCTCCCGACGTGAAAGGCGCTCAATAAATGGAATCTTCTTGTTGTTGTTGTTGTTTACAGTATATTCTGTGAAGCGCTTTGGGACGTCCTCCCGACATGAAAAGCGCTATATCAAATGCAAGGATTATTATTATTATTATTATTATGTTTGTTATGGTTGCGGGTTCCTGACCTCTTCCCCTTGTCTTCCCGAACACAGCTCTGAGAGAGTTCGAAAGCATCGAGAGATCCCAGCTGCTCCTGAACGCAGAGGCCACACAAGTCCTACACGTCCTCACGTCCCCGGTCGGGCGTCACAGGCACCTCCTGCGCTGTCTCTCAGGTCAGTCACCAAGTCCTTGTGACCGGGGTTAACCAGAAGTCCCATCTGCCTTGTCAGTGCAGTGGCCTAAAGGGACATCGCAATTTAGGCTTAAAGGGATTTTGCAGTTTAGGTGTCAGCCTGTGGTGGCCATTCGGCCCATCGTGTCTGTGCCGACTCTGTGAAAAGAGCTTCCAAATCAACCCCACTCCCCGCTCTCTCCCCATAGCCCTGATCAACCCCACTCCCCCGCTCTCTCCCCATAGCTCTGCAAACTTGTCCCCAAATAATTATCTATTTCTCTCTTAAAAGTTGTTATGGAATCGGTCCCCACCGGCCTTTCAGGCAATGCATTCCAGATCCCAACAACTCGCTGTGTGAACACATTTCTCCTCCCCTCCCCTCTGTTTCTTTTAACAGCTATTTTAAATGGGTGTCCTCGGGTTACCGACCCACCGCCAGTGGGAATAGTTTCTCCTCGTTCCCCCTATCGAATCCCCTCATCATTTTGAAAACTTGTATTAAGTCTCCTCTTAACCTTCTCTGCTCCGAGGAGAATAATCTGAGCTTCTCTACCTCTCCTGATAACTGAGGTCCCTCATTCCTGGTACCATTCTGGTCAATCTCCTTTGCACCCTCTCCAATGCCTTGACATCCTTCCTACAGTGTGGGGCCCAGAACTGAACCCAGTCTCTCGCTGAGGCCTCACCAGTGTTTATAAATATTCATCATAACTTCCTGACTTGTGTATTCTATGCCCTATTTATAAAGCCGAGTATCCCGGATGCTCTTTAACAGCTGTATCTGCCTGTCCGGCCACCTTCAGAGATTTACTATATGACCCCCAGGTCTCTCTGTCCCTTCACCCCCATTAAGACTGTACCATCAACTTATATTGCCTCTCCTCATTCTCCCTCTCTAAGTGCATCACTTCACATTTCTCCACATTAAACTCCATCTGCCACGTGTCTGCCCGTGTTACCAGTCTGTCTCTATCCTCTTGCAGTCGGTTACTATCCCCCTCACTGTTTACTACTGTTTCCAGCTTAGTGTCACCTGCAAACTTGGGAATTGTGCTCCATATACCCAAGTCCAGGTCATTTATATGGATCACTGCTGTGTGCAATTGGCTGCTGCGTTTTGCCCACACAATATACAGTTACTACACTTTGCAGTATATCCTGTGAGACATCTCAACGATGTGATACGGCACTGTATCAAATCCAAGGATTATAATTATTAAAGGTGAGGACGAGGATGTTGAACTGGGGGATGGTGAGCCAGTGAAGCTGGTGAGGGTGAGGGTGAGGGTGAGGGTGGGATGAGCGGCTCATGATGTTCAGTGCGAGGCTGGTGTCTGATTCTCTGTGTGAACCTTTGCCCACAGAGTGCTCGAGAGACGAGATGTGTGACTTCTTCTCAGTGATGACCAGAGGAGAGACTGAGCGCTGTGCACTGTACAGTAGTTCCCTCGCCAACCTTCACTGTACAGCCACCAGCCAGGTACGGGCGAGGGGGGGCAGTGAGAGGGGGGGCAGTGAGAGGGGGGGCAGTGAGAGGGGGGGCAGTGAGAGGGGGGGCAGTGAGAGGGGGGGCAGTGAGAGGGGGGGCAGTGAGAGGGGGGGCAGTGAGAGGGGGGGCAGTGAGAGGGGGGCAGTGAGAGGGGGGGGCAGTGAGAGGGGGGGCAGTGAGAGGGGGGGGGCAGTGAGAGGGGGGGCAGTGAGAGGGGGGGCAGTGAGAGGGGGGCAGTGAGAGGGGGGGCAGTGAGAGGGGGGGCAGTGAGAGGGGGCAGTGAGAGGGGGGGCAGTGAGAGGGGGGGGGCAGTGAGAGGGGGGGCAGTGAGAGGGGGGGCAGTGAGAGAGACCCAGCGGTTGATGGGACAGGTTACAGCTTTGCTGTAATCTGCAGTAAAACTCACAGAAGTCGTATCAGTCGGCACCAGAACATTTAATGTGACTTACGTGCTGTTGGAGTTGCTGCAAAAAATAAAATAATATTCTGATTTAATCAATAATCTACACTGCGTGTGTTTGTGTAAATGAATGCGTCCGGTCAGTGTGTGTGCGGTGACGGGGCCAGACTAGGTCTCATCGGGTCTCGGCCTGTCGCTGTACGTGCACTTACAGATAAAAGCTGGAATCACATTGACTCGCGGGAAATGAAGTTCTTCTGCACGTGTGTCGACAAGGTGAAGACTACATTTCCCGCGATTCAAAGCAGCCGGTGAGTGGGGAGTAATGGAGGGTATGGGAGGGCGGTACCGGAGAGCAGGTGATTAATACAAGTCGTGCAAAGAAATCTAAATGGCTTTGATAGGAACCTGAATGGGACTCAGGTGAATGTTCGACTTAGGCGATTATACGATTGATAAAGATAAGACTTGTGTGAGTTTTACTGTATATAAAACCCTCCAGATCCCCATTATTTGTTTACGCAGAGAATTGTTACGGTCTGGAATGCACTGCCTGAAAGGGGTGGGAACAGATTCAGTAACAACTTTCAAAAGGGAATTGGACGGGTAGTTGAAAAGGAAGGATTTGCAGGGGTTTGGGGTAAGAGTGGGGGATTGGGACTGATTGGATAGCTCTTCCAAAGAGCCAGCACAGGCATGATGTGCCAAATGGCCTCCTTCTGTGCTGTAATATTCTATGACTCTATGTTACGGTGTATGTGCAGTGTAAACTGTGTGGCTTCTCTCCCAGGCTCAGCTGTTCCTTGGGGTGGCGTCTGTGGAGAATTACAAGAGTCTGAGCTGTGAGCTGAAGGTCAGCGAGTCTGGTGAGGGCAGCCTGGCCGTCTACAGGAAGAAAAGTAGGTTGAGGAAAAGCAGGAGCTCACCACAAAATCTCAGTCACTGCGGAGGCACAACAGATCATTTGGCTGCCCTCAACTGTCCTTTCTACTCCGTATCCGCACCATGACCCACTCTGCCTTCTCCCACCTCCGCAATGTTGCCAGACTCCGCCACTGCCTCACCCCTCAGGCTGCCGAAACCCTCACCCACGCATTCATCACCTCAAGATCCTCGTCCTCACCTTTAAGGCCATCCATGGCCTCGCCCCCTCCTACCTCTCTGACCTGCTGACTCCCTGCCAACCTGCCCACTCCCTCCGTTCAGTGGGCTCCGGCTGCTCCATGTCTCCCGCCCGACCCGCCCTACCATCGGTGGCCGAGCTTTCAGCCTCTCTGCTCCCGCACTCTGGAACTCCATCCCACGGTCCCTTCCCCTCGTTCCCTCTCTTGCCTTTTCAAGGCACAACTCAAGACCCTCCTTTTTGACCATGCCTTCAGCCGCCCTCCTACCCCCCTCCCTCATCCCAACTCTGTGCCCCCCTACCCCTGATCGTTCAGCACCTTGGTACGTCCTCCCGACGTGAAAGGCACTTTACAAATGTAATTTGTTGTTGTTGTTTTTCTTCGAATAACAATAATAATCCTTGAATTTGATATAGGATTTTATCATGTCATAGAATCGTAGAATTGTACAGCACAAAAAGAGGCCATTCGGCCCATCGAGTCTGTGCGGCTCTTTGAATAGAGCAATGTAATGCCAATCCCACTCCCGGCTCTTTCCCCATAACCTGCAAACCTGTCCTCCTCAAATACCCGTCCACTGCGTTTTTAAAAGTAGTTATTGAATCGGCCTCGACCGCCCTTTCAGGCAATGTTCCAGATTCCAACAACTCACTGCGTGAAAACATGTCTTCTCCCCTCCCGTCGGCTTCTTTTAGAGACTATTTGGAATCTGTGAGCTCGAGTCACCGACACTCCCACCAGTGGGAACAGTTTGAGACGTCTCAAAGCGCTTGACTGTATATTTTGTGGGTGAAACACAGCAGCCAATTGCGCCCAAAAGCTCCACCTCAGGACTCTGAGCACCTGATATTCCAGTTTAGTGCTGGGGGGAGCACTGCATGGTTACAAGTGCCATCCTTCTGATGAGATGTTAAATGAAGGCCCTGTGCCTTTTTAGGCGTTAAGATCCTATAGTGTGATTGGGAAAGAGAAAGTGTGCAAATTGGCTGCTGCGTTCACCTACAAAACACACAGTCACTGCACTTTAAATCCTTTACGGTGACGGGTGTCCGTGGGTGTCAGACACCCGGCCGGTCACGGTGACAGGTTTCCGTGTGTGTCAGACCCCGGCAGGTCACGGTGATGGGTTTCCATGTGTGTCAGACACCGGCTGGTCACGGTGACAGGTTTCCGTGTGTGTCAGACACCGGCTGGTCACGGTGACGGGTTTCCGTGTGTGTCAGACACCGGCCGGTGACGGGTTTCCGTGTGTGACAGACACTCAATTGATCAAAACTCACTGATGTTTTGCCTGCTGTTCTCCAGGTTACCTGTTCACCACGAGGTTCAACAAGACCTTTGTGAGGACGGGTTTCCAGGCGGTGCTGACCGGGGTTTACCGGGCCATGGCATTCGCTGCCGAAGCTTCCAGCCTGACGGACGTCCACCATTTCTGCCGTGAACGCTGTGGGCGGGAGCCGTGCTGTGATGGGTTTACTCTGAGCATCATCGCACTGCACCGAGGTAAAATCACGTCTCCCAGCCTGTCCCTCCCTCCCTCCTTCTCGCACACGTTCGCTCCATCTCTCCCTTATTCCCTCTTTCATTCCTTTCCTCACACCATCCTTTGCTCCCTCCCTCCCTCCCTCACTCCCTCACACTCTCCCTCACTCCCTCGCTACTTCTCGCACACGCTCGCTCCATCTCTCCCTTATTCCCTCTTTCATTCCTTTCCTCACACCATCCTTTGCTCCCTCCCTCCCTCACTTGCTCGCTCCCTCCCTCCAACCCCTTGGGACGTCCTCCCGACGTGAAAAGCGCTCTATAAATGTAATGTTGTTGTTGTTGTTGTTGTCCCTCCCGCTCTGCCTCACTCACTTCCTCACACTCTTCCTTGCACCCTCCCTCCGTCGTTCCCTCCCTCTGGAATCCCGCTCCCTCCCTCGTGCCAGGAATGACAAGACGTTTCCCTCGTTCCCAAGAAACACTGGGAGCTGTTTGGCTTTGCTCAGGTCACTGCCCTCTCGTTCCCGCACAGAGCCACTCGATCCTGTCAGTAACTGGGAACCGCGGAGCAATCCCAAAGCAAACTCCTGGCCCAGAGTTCCTCCGACTTGAAACAACGTTCCTTAAAGGGGACGTCGTGTTTGGGGTTGGTGGGGGGGAAGGGGAAGAATCTGTTTGGATGGCGGGGGGGCAGGCGGGCGGGCGAGTCTTGGCCTGTCCGCTCCCTCCTCTCAGTGGACTCCGGCCTATTCCACGTCCCTCACTCCACCATCGGCGGGCTGGCCTTCAGCCTCTCTGCCCCCATCCTCTGGAACTCCATCCCACAGTCCCTTTGCCTCGCTCCCTCCCTTGCCTCCTGCAAAGCACCTCTCAAGACCCACTTCGGTCACCCTCCTACCCCTTTACCCACCGCGCCCTCCACCCTTCCCAATGCCAACCCCCAGCTCGGGTACAAATCCCTGAGACTCCAGTGCCTTGGGACGTCCTCCCGATGTGAAAGCTCCCGACGTCAGCCAATTTGCACACAGCAACGTCCCACAAACAGCCATGGAGTGAGTGACTGAGGTTATCTTTTGGATTATTAGCCATTACAGTTGAATAGATCTTTCACAGCCACCGGAGCAGGCCGACGGGACCCGATTAGGGAGTGAGGGAGGGGGAAAGGGAGGGACCTATTATTTTTGAATATTTGTCCAATTCCTTGTTTAATAAAAAAAATCTGCCTTAAATTGTAAGACCATGTGGAAGTTTGGAAAACAGCCGCAAACCAAATCCAGGATTTACAGAAAACTGTTTTTCAGATGAAAACGGAATTTTAGGACACAATTCCGCACAAGAATTTTGTGTCCCTTGACTCATCCTAACCTCCCTCTTTTTTGGCCAGCCGGGCGTCTGACACATCCGGAAACCCATCATCGTGATTAAGAGACCCCCAAACAAACAGAATTCCATGTATCCCCCCACACATGGAAATCCCAGAGATAGATCGTTGGAATGGAATGCGCTCTCTCTCTCTCTCTCTCTCCCCCTGGAGAGACATTCTGCTTATCTAATTCTGGAGAGTATTAGGCACAGGTTTGGGAGCCAAGGCTTGGGGGCCCCAGAGTGTGCATTGGGGTAACTGCTGGAGTCTAACCAGCTAAACTCGCATACTTTGCCATTGATATCACTGTCCGGCAGCTTTCCCGCTGCTTGTCCAGCGAGGACCCCCCTCCCCGTTAGTTAGGGCTTTGGCTGTGGGGTTACCAGCAGCTGAGGGGGAGGATTCCCGGCCCCCAGTGACTGGTCGGCCCTTCCAGGTCCTGCTGATGAGCCGGGCCGGGCTGTGCTGACCTTGGCTCAGTTTCGCTGCTAAACTCTGTTAAACTGTGACGATGTCCTGGACTTTGATCCTTGGCTTTTCTCCAGGGACAAGAGCTAGACCTTGAGAAACACGTCGCTGCTGGCCAAAAGTCTCCAAATTGGGCTTTTACTCATTAATTCCGCAGTTACTGTAAACAAAAGCAGCCGCCACGACTGGAAAAACCCAGATAATTACACAAAAAGCCACCGAGCAGAGGTCTGAGCTGTGCCCCTGACTCCTCGTTTCACTTGGCAATGTCTCTAATTGATGTGTTCGGTATTGAGACAGAAGATTAATTGTTTTTTTTTGACATTGCATTCTGAATGTATTTAACAGATAACTGAGGTCTAAAATAATAAATAATCCTGCCGTTTGACCCTATAATGTCAAAACATCTCAAAATGCCAAGCTGGGGATTAACTGCACATTTCTAATAATAATAATAATTCTTGTATTTAATATAGTGCCTTATCATGTCTTCGAGATGTCTCAGAGCACTTCACAGGATACACAGTAAACCTAATTAACCACAAAAGACTGATTTATCTGAGGATTGTTGGCCTGGGACACACACAGAGAAACTCCCTTTACTTTTCCCACAGAGTCACAGGATCTTTAACGTCCACCTGTACAGACACAGATGGGATCTCAGTTTAATGTCTCATTCGAAGGACAGTGGCTGTGACGATGTGGCCCCCCTCCCCCCACCCTCGCCACTGTCGAGCGCTCTGGGACACTCCCCTGCATGAGAGGCGCTGTGTAAATGCAAGTTGTTGTTGTTGCATTGGAGCATCAGCCAAGACTGTGAGCTCAGAGACCCCGACATGGGGTTTGAACCCAGAACCTTTTGACCTGGAGGTGAGAGCGCACGTGGCTGGGCCGGGCTGACAGCTGAAAACGTGTGTCAGCCCGGTTCAGTCGATAGCTCTCTCGCCCCACTTTGGGATTTGGAATCACATAGTCCTCTCCAGGCCCCACTGACTCCCTATCACAGAACGGATCGATTTCAAGCTCCTCTCACTCGTCTACAAGTCCCTTCATACCTTGACCTCTCCAACCTGCTCACTCCCCAACCCACTACTCGCTGCCTCCGCTCCACTAGCTCCGGCCTCCTGCTTGTCCCTCGTCCCCTCCTCTCCACCATCGGCAACCGCGCTTTCAGCCACTACGCCCCGAAGCTTTAGAACTCTCTCTCTCAATCCCTCCGCCTTGTGCCCTCCTTCCCCTCTTTTAAATCACCTTCCACTTCCAGTCACCTATTCCGCCGCCCCCCCCCGGCTCAGTGTGGCGCTCTAGGACGCTACTCTGCACGAGAGGCGCTATATGTAAATGCAAGTTGTTGTTCTTGATGTCCGTAATCATCTTGTGGTGATGCGCAGACACTGGCGAAACCTTGGGCAAGTTTATGGTCCCATCACTGTGGGGCTGTGTGCGCAATTGGCTGCCGCGTTCGCCCACAAATGTAGTCAATAGTCACTACACTTTACAGTGTGTTCTGTGAAGCGCTTTGGGACGTCCTAGTGGCTTATTTATTATCCCTGTGGCGGGGGGGGAGGTGGCTTATTATCTGTGTTTGGTTTTCAGGCACTATCCTCTGTGGGCTGATCAGCCATCCAGATGTCCTGCTGTGCAACAAAGGTGACTGGCAGATGCCGACTCTGGGGGGACAGGGGACATGCCGAGGGGTCAGGTCCAACAAGGAAACAAAGACCTTCACGTTCAACATTGGAGGCCTGGAATTCAGTGGCTGTAAGTCAGTCAGCAAACACAGGACGTTGCTGGCCACTCGCCTTCTGGTCAGGCCTCACAAACGTACAGTGGACAAAGGAACTGAATAATGTTCCACCTGCTCAGTCGAGGCATCTCCTACTTTGAGTTAAGGCTGAGCAAGTTACCACATTCCCTGTGTAAGCTAAGCATTGATTATCGAGTCCTGTAGCTCAGTGGTCAGAGCCCTCGCCCCGCAAGCCAGAGGACTCGGGTTTGATTCCCGGGCAGAGCGAAACCTTAGGCAAGTCTCCCTACTCCACACACGTGCCTCTGTTTACCAGTGGTGAGTAGGAACCCAGTTGTTAGTCAATTAGCAGATTGCTGTCCGGGGGTAATAACCCCTCAAAAAAATATTTTAAAATTAAAAATATAATAATGTGGTCACTCAATCCACGGCTGTTTGTGGAACGCTACTGTGTGTAATTGGCTGCCGTGTTGGGCCCACAAAACGATTCTAAGCATCTTGAGATGTTTCAACGACGTGATAAGGTGTTGTGTCAAATGCAAGTGTTATTATTATAATATGCTTACAGTGCAGAGGGAGCATCTCTGTCTCTAACCCACTCTGTCCCTGATGTTGCTGCTTGTCTTGGCTCAGTTGGACTCCAAGCTCACAGTCAGGCAGATCCTCCAGTGCAGTGCTGGGGGAAGGCTGTGTTCCTGGAGTTGCCGTCCTTCAGATGAGACGTTAAAGGCACCTGTTTGGGTGGACAATAAAGATCTGGTGGTGTTATTGGAAAAGGGAAGGGAGTTGGGAGGGGTGCGGAGGAAGGTGAGAGCGGAAGCTAAGATCTCTCTCTCTCTCTCTCTCTCTCTCTGGTCTGTTTCTCTCTCTCTCGTGTGTTCGCAGCGTACACTCTGTTCTCACAGAGTCTGGAGGATGACGTGTATTCACCGGATCTGACCCCGGACCTGAAGGAGCAAATTCAGAGAAGCTTCACTCGATTCCAAGAGGTTTACCTCTGGCAGGGTGAGCCCGGCCAGGCTGCTGGACAGATGTGCTAGGGTGGGAGAGGGGGGTGGGGGGGGAGAGTCAGACAGCAAAGGGCATCCAGCAGCTGGTACCCAGTGGTGGGGGCTTGTGGGCTGTGGGGGGTGGGAGGGGGGTGGCGGGGGAGGGGGTTGGGTGTGTTGGCAGCCAGGGAGAAGGCGAGGGAGTCACCTGTTGAGAGGGAGGGTGTCGTGTCTCACTCAGGAGGAGACGGGATGTTGCTTCCTACCCCCCCCCCACCCACCCACCCGGCCTCCTGACAGACACAGTTCCGTCTTGGGGGGCTGGAGGAGACTCCCCTCTGCCCCCCCACATCCAAATAGAGAGTTCCAGACCCTCCCCACTGCGAGGGCCAATGTACGAGGGGGAGGGCGGAGGGTCCCTCAGCCGGTGGGGGGGGGGTGGGGGGGGCTTTGGGACAAACTAAACACAAAATACTGCAGATGCTGGAGATCTGAAACAAGAAGGAAAGTCGCTGGGAACACTCAGCGGGTCAGGCGACAGAGTCGTGGACCCGAAACATTGACCCACTTTCCTCTCTCCATAGATGCTGCCTGACCCGCTGAGTGTTCCCAGCGACTTCTGCTTTCCTTTGGGACAAACTGTTGGGTTGTTGGGGGGTGGGGGGGGTGGTGGGGGGGGGTGGGGTTGGGTGTTATCACATCATGTGGCCCATCAACGACCACCCCCCCCCCCACCCCCACGAGGCCTGATGATGAGTCACAGTGCTCTCTCTCTCTTTCGCTCTTTCTCTTGCTCTCGCTGACTCTCTTTCACTCGCTCGCTTGTTCTCTCTCTCTCGCTCTCTCTCATTTGCTCTCTCTCTCTCTCGGTGTCTCTCTCATTCTCTTTCCCTCTCTCAATCTCTCTCACTCGCTCTCTCTCTCACTCTCTCTCACTCGTGCGCTCTCCTCTTGCTCTCTCTCACTCGCGCTCTCTCTCTCTCGCTCTCTTTCACTTGCTCTTTCTCTCTCACTCTCACTCGCTCTCTCTCTCACTCATTCGCTCTCTCTCGCTCTCTCTCACTCTCTCTTTCTCGCTGTTTCTCACTCTCTCTCTTTCATGCTATCCATCTCTCTCACTCGCGCTCTCTCTCTCACTCTCTCTCTCTCGCTCTCTCTCACTCGCTCTCTCTCTCTCTCACCAACGATGACTTGCAGATTCCGACATGAACGTCCGTCCCCGGGATCCCTCCAATTGCTCCAAGAGTGTCCGCCAGGAGCGTCAAACACTGGGAAGGACAGGTAAGGATTATTTGCCCCTCTGTCTCTCTCTCCCCCCTGCCCCACCGCTCCTCATTTTCCTACACTATTACCCTCTCCCAATCTCACTCAATGTGTCTACCTCCAACTCGGAGTCCCTGTAGCTCAGGGGTTAGAGCCCTCGCCTCACAAGTGAGAGGACCCGGGTTTGATTCCTGGACAGGGCAAAGCCTTAGGCAACTTTCCTTACTCCACACATCTCTTTCAAGGCCCATCTGAAGACTCCTCTTCGGTCAGCCTCCTACTCCCATCTTCCCAGTCCTCCACCCTCTCGATGTCCCAACTCCCAGCTCGGGTCCAAGTCTCTGACTGTCCAGCGTCTTGGGCTGTCCTCTCCCCGTGAAAGGTGCCGTGTAATGCGTTGTTGTTGTAGTGACTGCACGTTGTGTAGAGGCTGTGGCTGTGTGTATTGTCATTAGATGGTGTGAGGCAGCGTTTCTCAGCCCTGGAGCCTGGGCGGGTGTCGGTGGAGCCGGGCCTGTCATTGGCCAGTCAGACCTACTCGCTCTTCAGACATCGCTTCCCCAGACCGGAGGCTGAGCTGTGGTGCCTCTCCCGTGAGTATCCCTCACCTCCGCACCACTTCATTCCCTCTGTATCCCTCCACAGCAACTTGGCAGACAGTGATATCAATGGCTCAGTGTGGGTTTAGCTGGTTAGACCCCAGAGTTACCCCAACACACACTCTGGGCCCCCCCAAGCCTTGGCTCTTCTCAACCTGCGCCTGATACTCTCAATTAAGTAATCAGGATGCTCGGGGGAGGGATGGGTGGAGAGTTGGCTTCTGCGTGCCAAGAATTGCCGAGAGTCTCTGCAACCTGCCAACCCCGTATCATCGTGTCCTCTGGCTCCGCTCAGCAGGCTTCGGTCTGCTCCACGTCCCCCGCCCGGCCTCCCCCCCACCGTCAGCGGTAGGGCCTTCAGCCTCACCCTTTGGAACTCCATCCCACAGTCCCTTCGCCTTGCTCCCCCCTCCCTCGCCTCCTTCAGGGCCGATCTCAAGACCCTTCTCTTTCGACCGCTCCTTCGGTCACCCTCCTACCCCCACCCTCCCCGCCCTCCACCCCTCCTTATCCCAACCCCCAGCTCGGGTCCAAATCCCTGACTGTCCAGCGCCTTGAGACGTCTTCCTGACATGAAAGGGGCTAATGTAACTATCACGTGTTGTTGTTGATTGTTGGCGTTGTGCTAAATATCGCAGCACACGGCAGGTTCTGACCTCTGTGTCTGGTGTCTCCCCAGACTGTGCGGCTGAGAGCTTCTGCCGGTTGGCATCTGTGCGGGCGGGTGGGGCCCTGGGGTACAGCTGTGATCTGTACCCTGACACCCAGCTCTGCCCCTCCGCCAACAACCACATCCCACCAGCAACTAACTGCAGCCTGAGATTACCACAGTCACCACAAGCCCTGTACAGGAAGAGAGGTGAGTGGTGTACACAGCCATACACACACACACACAACAACTTGCACTTATATAGCGCCATCCACGCAGGGAGGCGTCTCAGAGCACTTAACAGTGGCGAAGCCTGATACATGCACACGCACACGCACACACACACATACACAGTGTGGTACACACACACTCTCACACACACGTACACACACACAGTGGATTATATACACTGTGTTACACGGCTATGGCTGTGTGTGTGTGTGTGTGTTATATACACTGTGTTACACGGCTATGGCTGTGTGTGTGTGTTATATACACTGTGTTACACGGCTATGGCTGTGTGTGTGTGTGTGTTATATGCACTGTGTTACACGGCTATGGCTGTGTGTGTGTTATATGCACTGTGTTACACGGCTATGGCTGTGTGTGTGTGTGTTATATCCACTGTGTTACACGGCTATGGCTGTGTGTGTGTTATATACACTGTGACTCAGGGACAGTAGTAATCTTCAGTAGTTTTGGGAGTTTGTTGTCCGGGCAACATAACAACACGCGGTGTGAGGCTGTGAGGACCCTGTGTTGGTGTCTGTGGGGGAAGGGGGTGGGGGGTAAACACAGCCCCCACCTGAGGTCTCCTCTGGCTCTCGGCCACTGCCTGTCTCCAGCTGTTGCCTTTGGACGTCACCTCCACTGCTCTCCAGCACCAGTTATATGAACCCCAGGACTCTGGGACATCCTCCTGATGGGAACGATGCTGTAAACCTGTGATTTGTTGTTGTTGTTGCTCTCGGTATCTTTTATTCGGTGACAAAAAAGTTGTGATACCATTACAATGTCTGATAAGTCTTAAAGAAATGAAGATTTTTTTTTGCATAATAGGGTAGAGATTATGTCAGGACACCGGGAGAGAGAGAAACTCCCTTCTCTTTTCCAATAGCCCCGCGGGATCTTTACCATCCGCCTGAACAGGCAGACGGGACCTCGGGTTAACGTCTCCCCCCGAGTACGGCACCTCCCACAGTGCCCCCCCCCCCACCCCCCACAGCGCTGTATTGGAGCATCAGCTTAGACTGTGTGATTCCAAGTCCTGACGCGGGGCTTGAACCCACAACCTCCTGACACACGAGAGAGAGAGGGGGGGAGAGAAAGAGAGAGAAGGGGGTTCGGAGAGAGAGAGGGGGGAAGAGAGAGAGAGAGAGCTATCACTGGGTCAGGCTGATACAGTATGAGTGTAAGGTATATTGTCCTGAACTTCCCAGGGAGAGGGGGAATGGCCGTGGTCCCACTGCTCGAATCCCACAGGATAATTGGGAGGAATCGTTCGGCTCCTGCGGTTGTGACCCGGAGTGTGTGGTGTGGCTGCAATACCGACACACCAACACCAGGGGGCGGCTCCAACCCGATGGAGAATCATTGCGGTCATCTTAATAATAATATAGTAATCCTTGTGTTTGACACAGCGCCTCATCACGTCTTCCAGACGTCACAAAGCGCTTCACAGAATACACTGTGAATAGAATTGACTGTGTATTCTGTGGGCGAAACTCGGCAGCCAATTGCGCACAGCAGTGTCCCCACAAACCGGCGCGGATCGAGTGACAGATTATTATTATTTTTGATGGGGGAAGTGCTGGGGGGGCGTTGCATTGTGGGGGGTGCCGTCCTTGGGATGAGACCATAAGACCATAAGAATTAGGAGCAGGAGTTGGCCATTCAGCCCCTCGAGCCTGTGCCCCGCCATTTAATAAGATCGTGGCTGATCTTCTAACCTAATCCCATTACCCGCCCTATCCCCATATCCCTTAATCCCTCCATCCTTCAGAAATCTACAACCTCAGCCTTGAATAAGTTTAAGGACTGACTGAGATCCACGGCCTCTGCGGTAGAGAATTCCATAAATTCACTGCCCTCTGAGTGAAGAAATGTTTCCTCAACTCAATTCAAAACGGCTGATCCTTAACCCTGAGACTATGACCCAAGTTTTAGATTCTCCAACCGGGGAAACAGTCTCAAGGCATCTCCCCGGTCAAGACCCTTAAGAATCTTATAGGTTTCTCTAAGATCACCTCGAATTCTTCTATATTCCAGGGAATATCGGCCAAGTTTACTCAACCTCTCCTCATAGATCAACCCCCTCCTCCCAGGAACCGACCGAGTGAATCTACGCTGTTCCCTCTCTAAAGGGAGAATGGCCTTTGTTAATAAGGAAACCAAAGCTGCACACAATCCTCGAGGTGTGGCCTCACCAGAGCCCTGTACACCTGCAGCACGACTTCCCTCCTCCTGAACTCTAACCCTTTTGCAACGAACGCCAACATGGCATTAGCTTCCTGGTTGTTTGCTGTATCTGCAAACTAACTTTTTGTAACTGGTGTACAAGGACACCCAAATCCCTCTGAACACTGACACTATCTCGTCTCTCCCCTCTAGAAAATAATCGCTTTTCTATTTTTACTACAGTTAACCCGAGGTCCCGTCTGCCTGTTCGGGCGGATGGTAAAGATCCCGCGGGGCAATTGGAAAAGAGAAGGGAGTTTCTCTCTCTCTCTCCGGGTGTCCTGGACAACAATCCTCCAAATAATATTGCCCACTCGCCCCACGGCTGTTTGTGGGACGTCACTGTGCACAAAATTGGCCGCCACATTTACCCACAAAACCCACAGTCACTACACTTTACGGTGAATCCTGTGAAACGCTTTGGGATAAACAATAATGATCCTCGCATTTGATCTGGTGCCTTATCTCGTCTTTGAGAAGTTTCAAAGGCACTTCACAGAGATATCCTCCTGACATGGAAGGTGTTGTATGAAATGTTAGGGTTATGATGAGCCCCTCAGCCTCTGAGACCAGAGATTAAGAAAGCCGTCGGTGGGCCGGGGGAGCGGGTATTTATACACGTGTAGAGCTCGCAGTGGGGGAGGTGGGCATGCGCCAGGTTTACGGGAGGGGGGAGGGGACGAGCACATCCCTCGGGCTGTGTCCTGAGCTGTAAAAACAACGTGTAACGCCGCCCCCTGTAGGGAAAGGGCTCTGCCCCGAAAACAGCAACGTCAAAAGGAATCATTATTGTTTCAGCTAATTAGGATTTCCTCATCAAAACAATCCACTGCTTTGAACGCACAGTTTCTGAGCTTTAATGGTCCTCTAAAGCTAATTGTGACTTGGAATCTGCTCAGCATCCTGGCCTGACCACTCTCTCTCTCCCTCTCTCACTCTCTCTCTCTCCCCCTCTCACTCTCTCTCTCCCTCTCTCACTCTCCCCCTCTCACTCTCCCTCTCTCTCTCTCTCTCTCTCACTCTCTCTCTCTCACTCTCACTCTCACTCTCCCTCTCTCACTCTCACTCTCACTCTCTCACTCTCCCCCTCTCACTCTCACTCTCTCTCTCCCACTCTCACTCTCACTCTCTCACTCTCCCCCTCTCTCTCCCCCCCTCTCACTCTCACTCTCTCTCTCTCCCCCTCTCACTCTCCCTCTCTCTCTCTCACTCTCCCTCTCTCTCTCCCCCTCTCACTCTCTCTCTCTCCCTCTTTCCTCCTCTGTCTCTCTCTCTCTCTTTCCTCCTCTGTCTCTCTCTCTCTCTCTTTCCCCCTCTGTCTCTCTGTCTCTCTCTCTCTCACACGCTCTGTCTTTGTGAAGTGTTCCAAGACATTACTTTAAAGTATTGTGTTTTACAATCGGGCTTTTTTAATTCCGCTTTGATGGTGAGTCAGGTGCGTGTTGGGAGCTGTCTGCGGGGGAGACGGGGGGTTTAACGGCAACAGGGAGTAAGGAGCCACCTCCCCTGCTCTCTGCCCTTTCATGTGGGTTTCACATCAATGAATTATTTTACAGTCACACGTGGGCTCAGCTGCGGAACCCAAGATTAAAGGTTTAAATCACCTCAGAGCAGATGGAGAGATGCAGGAGGTCAGGCGGGGGTAGCAGCCTGAGGTCTCTCTCTCTCTCGTGCCATCTCTGCCCAGAACCTCCTCCTCACAACGCAGCCCTTTAACCCCTTGTACACCCAGTGCAACCTGACGACAGTCTGACTGGCTTTGTTTTGGTCGGCTCGGTATCGCTGACACACTCGGAAAAAAGTCCCGCAGAGTGTGGGTTAGCGAGCTCGCCCCCGAGCGAGAGGACCGTGGGTTTGATTCCCAGGCAGAGTGAAACCTCACGGAAGTTCCCTCACTCCACGCGCCTCTGTTACCCAACGGGAAGTAGGAACCCGGTTGTTCGTCGATTGGCGGATCGCTTTCCGGCGGTAACAGTCCCTTCAAGAAAAAATGATTTGGTCGTTAATCCACCACTGCTTATGGGACACCGCTGTGGGCAATCGGCCGCCGTGTTTCACTTACAAAATACATTGTCACTGGAGTAAGGAAACTTTGGCCAGGAATCGAACACTGGTCCTCTCACACACACTACATTACTCCCCTCTTTATCTCCAAGATAAATAAAGAGGTACGGAGTTCCTGAGATTATTATTATTACTATTATTGTGGTGTGAGGGAGAGGGGAAAGGACTTGGCCCTGAACACTGCCCTTTAATTCACAGTCCAGAGAGAGCGCAGGTCCATTGCCCAACAGCTGTTTCTGGTCAGTGCCAATGCAGATGTTCTCGACGCTCCACAGAAGCTGTTTAATTAGCCAATAAAACAATCCCAGTGGCTAACGACGGGGAACTGACTGAGCCGTCAGTGTGTGTGAATTGGCAAAACCGTACCATCCTCCGCACGGCTCACTGCAGCCGCCTTTCCTTTTGGTTTTGTCTCTCTCTGTTTATTTAACATGTCTCCCCCCCACCGCACCCCCCACACCCCCAAACCCCACCCCGCAACCCCCCCACACAACAACAACAAGATTCCATTTATAGAGCGCCTTTCACGTCGGGAGGACGTCCCAAGGAGCTGTACAGTTGGGTCAGGACCGGGGGGTTGGGGGAAATGGTCAGGGTGAGGGGAGGGAAGGGAGGGAGCGAGGAGGGGGTAGAGAGTCGAGAGGGGAGCTGAAGGCTGAAGGTCAAAGAGAAAGGTCTTGAGACCGGCCTTGAAGGAGGAAAGGGAGGAGGCGGCGAAGGCACTGGGGATGGAGTTCCAGAGCCTCGGGGCTGAGAGGCTGAAGGCCCGGCCACCGATGGTAGGGCGGTTGGGGCGGGGGATGTGGAGCAGACCGGAGCCAGAGGAACGGAGGGTACGGGCAGGTAGGTAGGGGGATAGTAGGTCGGAGAGGTAGGAGGAAGCGAGGCCGTGAATGGCCTTGTAGGTGAGGATGAGGATCTTGAATTCGATCCTCTGGGGGATGGAGAGCAGTGGAGGCGAGCGAGGGTGAGGGTGAGGGCGAGGGTGAGGGCGAGAGTGAGGGCGAGGGCGAGGGTGAGGGTGGGAGTGATGTGGTCCCGAAGCCTGGTGCGGGACAGTACACGAGCTGCAGAGTTCTGAATGACCTGCAGTGTGGAGGGAGGGCCGGGAAGGCCGACGAGGAGAGAGTTCCCATAGTCCAGCCTTGAGGTGACAAAGGCGTGGACCAGAGTTTCAGCCGCGTGAGGGGTGAGGTAGTGCCGTAGTCTGGCGATGTTCCGGAGGTGATGGAAGGCGGTGCCAGTTGTGGTGCGGATATGAGGGAGAAAGGACAGCTCAGGGTCGAGAACCCCGAGGTTCCTGATGGCTTTGAGAGGTGGAGAGTGCAGCCTTGGATGCTGATGCTGTCAGCGCCTGAGGTGCGGAGGCGCTGACGTGAGCCAATCAGGAGGGCCTCGGTTTTCGCACGTTGAGCTGAAGAAAGTTGTCTCTCGTCCAGGACTCGATGTCGGACAGACAGCTGTCAGGACATCGGGGGTCGTGGAGTTGAGGGTAGAGGAGGAAAGGTAGAGTTGGGTGTCATCCGCATACATGTGGAAGTTAACCCCATGTCTGCGGATGATGTCACCACAGGGGGAGCATATAGAGGGTGAAGAGGAGGGGACCGAGGACAGAGCCCTGAGGGACACCACATGAGACAGTGCGGGGGGTGGAGGAAAGCCGTTCGTGGAAACAAAGTGAAGATGGTGGGAGAGGTACGACCTATACCACTCAAGGACAGGGCCTTGAAGGTTGAGGTGGGAGGACAAGCGGTGGAGGAGGATAGCGTGGTCGACCGTATCGAATGCTGCCGATAGGTCGAGGAGGACGAGGAGGCAGAGGGAGCCCTGGTCACAGATGGTCAGGATGTCATTGGTGACCTTGACCAGGGCAGTTTCTGTGCTATGGGCAGCACGGAAACCCGACTGAAGGGGTTCGAATAGTGAATGGGTGGAGAGGAAAGAGCGCAGTTGGGAGGCGACAACTCGTTCCAGGACCTTGGACAGGAAGGGGAGGTTGGAGATGGGCCGGTAGCTTGATAGCTGCGACGCATCAAGGGAGGGTTTTTTAAGGTGGGAGTGATGGTGGCAGTTTTTAAGGGAATGGGACAGAGCCAGAGGAGAGGGACAGGTTGACGATGTCTGTGATATGTGGGGCAAGGAGGTGGAGCTGGGAGATAAGGAGTGGAGTGGGGATGGGGTCAAGGGAGCAGGTGGTGGGTTTCAGGGATAGGATGAGTTTGGTGACAGAGGGTGGGGAAACGGGTACGAAGGTGTGTAGGGGAGGATGGGTAGGAGTCGGAGTAAGGGGGTGGGGGGGTGGGTGGATGTTGGAGGGGCAGTGACCGCGGAGCGGATTCCCTTGATTTTGGATTCAAGGAAATCCAGCATCTCCTCGCAGTGAAGGTTGGAGGAGATGACCTGCGCGGGGTGGCGGGGGGGACGGAGGAGTCGGGATGTGGTAGAGAACAGTAGCCTGGGGTTGTTCTTCGCCTCCAGGATTATCCTGGAGTAGAAGGACGACTTGGCCGAGGCTAGAGTGGAGCGGTAGATTTTGAGGAGGTCCAGCCAGATTTGTCGGTGGACCGTTAGGCCAGATTTGACGCAGGTGCGTTCAGCGGCCCCGCACCTGGCTCTTCAGTGAGCGGAGGTGGGTGGTGAACCAGGGGGAGGAGCGAGAGTAGGAGACAGTACGGGAGGTGATGGGGGCAGAGTGTCAAGTGTGGAGGAGAGGGTGTTGTGGAGGAGGGTGAGAGCAGAAGAGGGGTCAGTGAGGGTTGAAGGCCAGAGGGAGAGGAGTTCAGAGGACTCCAAGGCACCCCCAAACCCCACCCCGCAACCCCCCCCACATCTGAAGAACAGAGCCTCTGGCAATGCAACACTCCCCCAGCGCTGCGCGGGGGCGATGGTCTCACAGTCCCGATGTGGGGGCTTGAACCCACAACTCGGAGGCAAAGCTTTTGAGTGCACTTTGACCGGCTCTTTGGTCAGGGAGGGGAGGTCAGTGGGGTCTCTTTGGGGCTGTTAGTTGCAAGGAAACATATAGGTAATAAACATTCAGAATCGCCCCCCAGCTCATGTACTCTCACGCACCAGAATCCGTGACCCCATCACCCCCACCCTCGCCCGACCCCATCACCCCCACCCTCGCCCGACCCCATCACTCCCACCTTCACCCGACCCCATCACTCCCACCCTCGCCCGACCCCATCACTCCCACCCTCGCCCGACCCCATCACCCCCACCCTCGCCTGACTCCATCACGCCTACCCTCACCCAACTCCATCACCCCGACCCTCGCCCAACCCATCACTCCCACCCTCGCTCGACCCCATCACTCCCACCCTCGCCCGACCCCATCACTCCCACTCTCGCCCGACCCCATCACTCCCACCCTCGCCCGACCCCATCACTTCCACCCTCGCCCGACCCCATCACTCCCACCCTCGCCCGACCCCATCACTCCCACCCTCGCCCGACTCCATCACCCCCACCCTCGCCCGATCCCATCATTCCCACCTTCGCCCGATCCCATCACTCCCACCCTCGCCCGACCCCATCACTCCCACCCTCGCCCGACCCCATTACCCCCACCCTCGCCCGACTCCACTGGCTCCCCATACACCAGAGGATCGAGTTCAAGATCCTCGTCCTCACCTTTAAGGCCATCCATGGCCTTGTCCCCTCCTATCTCTCTGACCTGCGGACTCCCTACCAACCTGCCCCCTCCCTCCGTTCATCGGGCTCCGGCTGCTCCATGTCTCCCGCCCGACCCGCCCTACCATCGGTGGCCTCTCTGCCCCCACACTCTGGAACTCCATCCCACGGTCCCTTGGCCTCGCTTCCTCCCTCACCTCCTTCAAGGCCGGTCTCAAGGCCCTTTTCTTCGATTGTGCCTTTGGTCTCCCTCCCACCTCTCTGCCTTCCCTCCCCCCTCCTCCACCCCCCCCCCCATGCTCGGGCCCTGACACCTGACTGTTCAGCGCTTTGAGACGTCCTCCCGACGTGAAAGGCGCTCTATAAATGTCATTGTGTTGTTGTTGATGTTTCCTCTGGTTTCCCACAGATGTGTTGGACGGCAAAGTGAAACATTTTTACAGGCGCCTGGAGTTCCAGCAGTTGGTGGGATTCTCCGTCAGGACAAGGCTCAACGTCACGGGGAGAGGCATCGCTCGTGGGTCAGTGAACATTTCTCCTTCTAACCCCATTTCAGGTGTGACAGCCTGGCCCAGTGGTAGCACTCTCTCTCTCTCCCCCTCCTCTCTCTCTCTCTCTCCCCATCCCTCTCTCTCTATCTGGGAGGTGCCGTCCTCGGGGGAAGACGTTAACCCGAGGTCCCGTCTGCCTGTTCAGGCAGATGGTAAAGATCCCGCGGGGCTATTGGAAAAGAGAAGGGAGTTTCTCTCTCTCTCCCGGTGTCCTGGACAGCAATCCCCCAAATAATATTGCCCACTCGCCCCACGGCTGTTTGTGGGGACACTGCTGTGTGCAATTGGCTGTCATGTTCACCAACAAAATACACAGTCACTACACTTCACAGTATATTCTGTGAAGCGCTTTGAGACGTCCCAATGCCGTGGTAAGACGTATATCAAGCGCGAGGTTTATTATTTATTATTGTATGAAAGGCAGGCGTTGTGACGTCTTGTCCCTGACATGAGTGCCTCTCTGTGGGTCCCTGTTGGTGCTGACTGCAGAGTGTCACCCACTGCGGACCTGCCACTAACCCAACCTTCTGTGTAACCAACCCCCTACTCCGTTCATTGTCATCAAGGTTCCAGGCCTGTGAGCGCACGTGCGATGAAGACCCCTGCTGTAAAGGGTTTGGATTTCTCCGAGACCTTCAGACACCGGGTGAGTACAGACACCGTGGTCCTTGTGACAACAGTGACTTCCTGTGTAAAAGTCTCAGGTGTTGACCTTGGTGGCGCTCTGTCCTCCGGGTTCACTGCGGCAGAGATTCTGGGCTCCTTCAAGGCCTAGTCAGCCCTCAGCTCGAGGACATAACAGCCCTCAGCTGGTTTGTCCTGTAGTGTAGTGGTTAGAGTGTTCCCCGCGAGAGGACCAGGGTTCGATTCTCAGGCACAGCAAGTTTCCTTACTCCGCACACCTCAGTTTAAGCGCTCTGAGACGCTACCCTGTGTTGTTGTTTGCCGAGCAGTAAGTAGAAACCCAGTTGTTAGTCGATTGGCGGATCACTTTCCAGGGATGATAATTTCTCAAAAACACAAAAAAAAGTCACTCCATCACTCCACCCACCACTGTTTGTGGGACGCTGCTGTGCACAATTGGTTGCCATGTTTCGCCCACAAAATACACAGTCACTGCACTTTACAGTACAGCTTGTGAAGAGCTTGGAGATCTCTCAACGACCCAACAAGACACTATATTGTTATTTTATCCGGTGACGTGTATTTTTTCCCCCAACAACTAGCCGGGGAGGTGCTGTGTGTGACCCTGAATGGTTTGGGAGTGCAGAGCTGCAGTGAGGAGTTCAGGACATGGCGGGTGATGGACTGTACGGCATCTCTAGTTGACGTGGGAAGCTACCCATTTGGATGGTACCAGAAACCTGGTATGTTAACAGTGAGACAGAGATTGATGTGGTGTCTGTGTCATGAGCCTTTCTCCTTGCAAACCTCAACCCCCCAACTCCCCCCTCCCACCAAACCCCCAACTCTCCTCCAACCCCCTTCCCCCCAACCCCCTCCCGCCCCCAGCCACATGAGTTTAAGATCCTCATCCTCACTTTCAAATCCCTCCAAGATCTTGCCCTCACCTTACCTCTGAGATCTCCTCAAACCCTATCAAACTGTAAGGAAACTTTACTTTTATTATTATTCTATTAATGATAAATGATAAGCTGCCAGACAGTGATATCGATGGCCAAGCTGTGTGGGTTTAGCTGGTTAGACTCCAGCCGTTACCCCAACACACACTCTGGGCCCACCCCCAAGCCTTGGTTCTTGCCAACCTGCGCCTAATACTCTCCGGAATTAGGTAAGCGGGATGTGTCCCTCCAGAGAGAGAGAGAGAGAGAGAGAGCGCATTCCATCCCAACAATCTCTCTCTGGGATTCCCATGTGTGGGGGAATGGGGGGAATTCTCAGTCGGGTTTGGTTTGGAGACTCTTAAGCAGGTGATGGGTTTCCATGTGTCAGACACTCGCCTGATTTAAAAAAAACACAATTTGGATGTTAAATAATTGTCTCCTTTATTGTAGTTCCACAATCAATGATTATTCAAAGAGCAAAGATTCATTACCAAAAGACCTGATAATGGGATTGACCAGATCACCAGATAATTGAAGTATTGATCAGTCACCGATCCCTGGGAGAGCAGCAGGCAGTTGGGAATTGTCTGATCTGCATCTCATTGATCTCAATTGAACTCTTTATTTTATATCTGATTGGGTATTGTGAAGCCCAAACCAATCAAATAGAACAAACACCGTTTAGTTAAAGCTCATTGACCCGATGTTCAAGGTCTGTCTCATGTCCTACGTGTTGGTCATTTTTACGATTGATATATAGATGTCAGCCGGGCTCAGTTGGTAATGGTCTCACCTCTGAGTCAGGATGTTGTGGGTTCAAGCCCCACATCAGGACTTTGAGCTCACAGTCTAGGCTGAGGCTGCAGTGCAGTCCTGGGGTGGGGGCTATATTTGGAGACACCATCCTTCAGATGAGACATTAAACCGAGGTCCCGTCTGTGCTTGTTTAAGCGGATGTTAAAGATCCTGCAGCATAACAATAATAATTAATAATAATAATCCTTTCATTTGATATAGCACCTTATCACGTCTTCGAGACGTCTCTCACTCCGTGGCTATTTGTGGGGTGTTGCTGAGTGCAAACTGACAGCCGCATTTGCCCACGAAACAGTCAGTGTATTTATCAGTACATCCTGTGAAGCAATGCGAAATGTCTCGAGGACGTGAAGAGGCCAGGATTATTGTGTAAAAGAAAGATAAATGTTGGAAAAGGCCTGAGTGATGCCGAGGAGATCAAACGGCCTGTTGGTGGGTAACTCTGCCATTATCTCTCCTTTTACAGTCAGCCATTGGAACCGAGTGCCACACATGTGTCCACCCGACAGCCTTCCCCCTCCCCCTCGGAAAGGTAAGCTCAGGCTCTCTCTCTCGCTGCCCCCTATCCTCCTTACTGAGGAGGTACGCAGGATCTCCTCGGACTGAACTGGCCCCAAGGTGACATGTTTGGCAACAGAATCCAGCCCATCCTCAGATTGTCTCCAGTCCGGGTCCTGACCAGGAGGGGCCGCAGTGTCCCGGGGCACTCACTGCTGATGGCAGCACAGCCCGGCCCGGCTCATCAGTAGGACCTGGAAGGGCCGACCAGTCACTGGGGCCGGGAATCCTCCCCCTCAGCTCCTGGTAACCCCACAGCCAAAGCCCTAACTAACGGGGAGGGGGGTCCTCGCTGGACAAGCAACAACAACAACAACAACAACAAGATTCCATTTATAAATCTGCAGCGCAGACAGTGATATCAATGGCCGAGCGGTGTGGGTTTAGCGGGTTACACTCCAGCAGTTACCCCAACACACACTCTGGGGCCCCCCAAAACCTTGGCTCTCGCCAACCTGTGCCTAATACTCTCCGGAATTAGGTAAACATAATGTGTCCTTCCAGAGAGAGAGAGAGAGAGAGAGCGCATTCCATCACAACAATGTGTCGCTGGGATTTCCATGTGTAGTTGGGATGTGGGGAATTCTTAGTTTGGTTTGGAGACTCTTTAGCAGGTGATAGGTTTTCACATGTGTCAGACACCCGGCTGCCCCCACCCCCCAAACAAATTCCCCTCTCCCTCTCGTTGAATCACCTTGTGACAATCTGCCAACATACTGAAGGTCTAATTTGCGTTGTTTCTTAACCCGAGGTCCCGTCTGCCTGTTCAGGTGGATGGTAAAGATCCTGCGGGACTATTGGAAAAGAGAAGGGAGTTTCTCTCTCTCTCTCCCGGTGTCCTGGACAACAATCCCCAAAATAACATTGCCCACTCGCCCCACGGCTGTGTGTGGGGCACTGCTGTGTGCAATTGTGCTGCTGTATTTCACCCACAAAATAGTCACTTCATTTGACAATAAATCATTTGACATTTGTATAGTGCGTTTCACTTCGGGAGGACATCCCAAGGCGCTGGACAATCAGTGTTTCAGCCATACTAATGAAAGGATTATTATTAATGCAACCCCCTCCCCCCAGTAAACCACATGAAACAACACAGACTGGGAGGCAGAGGATCAGAGCTAAGCTCGATTACTCACCACATCTGGAGTGTTCCCCACCACATCTGGTGCTCCTCTTGTTCCTTGCTAGGACGTGGGCACACGGCGAGCTGGGCTGGAACGTGGAGAGATAGAGAGAGATAGACAGAGCTGGAGAGAGAGAGGATGCCTCGAAGGACAAGCGCTCTCTGTCATTAACATGGAGTATGTAACAATGGGTCGTTGTTAGTCATGTGCGGTGAAGCTGTTATTAAACAACACCGAGCTGCACATGTTACACACACCCACACACACGGTCCGTGCCAATCACCCTCGGGTTAAACATTCAGCCTGGTTTGGGCGAAACAGACAGATGATGCTTGTCTCAATTCAGTCGCTTTCTCTCCCTCTCTCTCTCTCTCCTTCGTCCGTCTCTAAATGTCTTTCAGTAACAATTAGAATCACAGCATGGAAGGAGGCCATTCGGCTCCTCGTTCTCATGCTGCCTCTGGGACGCCATCCCACGTGAAGAGCGCTATATAAATGCAAGTTGTTGTTGCCTCAAGGAAGGAACTGTGTCTCACTTCCCTGCCTTTCCTTCTCCCTCCCCACCGTAGTTGGTGGATGAAAATGTCTTGCGGGGGTATAGGGAATTGAGTAAAACTTAGTTAAAGTTGTGTAACTGCAATTGGTTGTTGTTGTTGTTGAAGGGTGGGTACCCCTTTAAGACAAGTGAGCTTCTGCCTTGGACTGACAGGTCCATTGGGCAATTGGTTGAGAAAGGCCAGACAAGCCAACAGCCTAGAAGATCCTCCTCCTCACCTGTGAAGCCCTCCGCAGTCTTGCTCCTCCCTCCTCTGCCACTTATCAAAGCCTCACCACCTGTCTGCTCCCTCCACTCCGCTCTGGGAACATGCTTCAATGTTCCTCTGCCCTGTCCACCCCACCATCAGTGGTCAGGCCTTTGGAACTCCATCCCACATTCCCTTCACCTCACCCCCTCCCTTGCCTCCTTCAAGGCACACCTCAAGACCCTCCTCTTCGACCTCGGCTTTGGTCACCCTCCTTCCTCTACCCTCTCTGGCCTCCACCCCTCCTGATCCCAACCCCAAGCTCGGGTCCAAATCCCTGAATGTCCAGCGCCTTGGGTTATCCTCCTGACATGAAAAGGTCCTGTATGTGTAAATGTAATTTGTTGTTAACGTGTTGAAATGCCACAAAGAGCTTCATGAGCAGTTATTGACAACAACGTACAGCATTTATACGGAGCCTTTCACATTCAGAGGACATCCTAAGGTGCTGGACAGTTGAGGGTTTGCACCAACATGTTGTCAACACAGTTCCTGCAATGCCAGACATTTTCACCACCGTCTACAAACAGACATGAAGTGAGTGATTGATTTTATTTGGGGGATTGCCGGCCAGGACACCGGGAGAGAGAGAGGAAACTCCCTTCTCTTTTTGAGTAGCCCCGCGGGATCTTTAACATCCACCTGAATAGGCAGACGGGACCTCGGTTCCATGTTAGGGTGAGGTCAGGCCTTACCTGGAATGCAGTTCTGGTCACAGTTCGAGGTTACTGCCCAGCCATTGGAACATAGGAACAGGAGTAGGCCATTCAGCCGCTCAAGCCTGTTCCGTCATTCTATTGGATCGTCAACGACAACTTGCATTTATATAATTCTCGTCATGCAGGGTAGCGTCCTGCAGTGCTTGATCTGTACCTCAACTCCAATCACCCGCTTTTGCCCCATATCCCTCGATCCTCTGCCCTCACAATCTCTCTACTTCAGTCTTGAAAGTGTGAATGGATCCAATCATAATTCACAGCCTTTTATGGGAGTGAGTTCCAGATTCCCACTAACCCTTTGTGTGCAAACGTGTTTCCTGATTCCACTCCTAAATGGCCGGGCTCTAATTTTCAGATGATGCCCCTGGTTCTGGATTGATCTGAAGCAGGAGAGCAACAAGCATAGTCTCCAGTGTTAGAGCAGACCTAGAATAAGCCAGGACTCACAGATAGTGAGAGGGACATGATCGAGTGTCTGAGAGAGTGAGGAGGGCAGGGCTAGAGGCAGAGGATCTGGGTGTGAAGGCAATGAGCAGATGGACCGGTTTGGTTACAGTGTCGCTGGGGACCTGGCAACTCCTGGATACCTCTCCCGTCCTCCAGCCGACCATCTCCAACTTCGATGTTATACACATCAGCGGAGACACAGCCCAGCTCAATGGAGACTTCACAACCAGCGCCAGAGACTGGTGTCTGTCAGGTCAGTGTGGGCCCCAGGGGGTGGAGGGGGTCAGTGGGGGAGGGATGAGTAGGGGAGGGGATGAGTGGGGGAGAGAGTGAGTGGGGGGAGGTGAGTAGGGGGTGTGAGTGAAGGAAGGTGTGAGTGGGAAAGCGGGGGAGGGGGTTAACGGAGGAGAGCGGGGGAGAGTGGGGGAGGGGTAGAGAGGGTGTGAGTGAAGGAAGGTGTGAGAGGGAGAGCGGGGGGGGGGAGAGCGAGGGGGAGGGCAGAGGGAGAGCGGGGGAGGGGGAGAGCGAGGGGAGGGCAGAGCGAGCGGGAGGGAGGGGAGAGCGAAAGGGAGGAAGGGGGAGAGCGAGGGGGAGGGCAGAGCGAGAGGGAGAGCGGGGGAGGGGGAGAGCGAGGGGGAGGGCAGAGCGAGAGGGAGAGCGGGCGAGCGAGGGTGGGGGAGGGGGTGATGTTTAAGCCATGTTTAAGGCCACAGGTGGAAGACTTAGCAGTGTAGACCTGTTGTCAGCGGGAGGGGCGACGCTGATGGTGACCTCGTGCTTCTCTCAGTGTCTCTGACCTCTGTCTCTCTCTCTGTGGGTAGTGTGTGAGTCCAGCCGTGCCTGTGCCATGGTAACCCTCGACCCTGGGCAGGTGGGGACACGGTGTGTCCTGTACCCTGACACCCACACCTGTGGACACAGCCTGCGAGGCCAGGACTGCCGTGTGCTGCTCAGGGAGCCAGCTCAAGCCCTCTACCTGCGCACAGGTGAGTCCTGCCAGGCGGCAGCTCTCTGCTCTGCCCTCAACGGCACTGAGTGTCGATGCTTTCCACACGATGGTCCCGGCTGACTCACTCCTGACGCCCACCCTCCCTGGCTCAGCCGGGCTCACTCACAGCCACAGAGGAATTGCTGGACGATAAAAGACCAAAGTCCATCTACTTCATCTTCTCCCCTCGTTTCACTCACAAAATCTACAGTCAATCCCTTTGCAGCATATTCTGTGAAGCGCTTTGAGACGTCTCAACGCTGTGATACGGTCCTGTATCAAATACAAGGATTATTGTTATCCTGGTAGTCGCTTGCTACAATCATGGAGATGTTGATGGCAATTAATTCTGTTTGGATTAGTTTCCAACAGAGTGGGAAGCTTTGGGAGCCTTGAATCCAAAGTTTCCTGGTTCTTGCAAACCAGAGTACTAACTACTCACTGGAGGTCAGGACTCAAATTCCTCATATACTGTTTTCTAAGAACAGAAATGTTTCTAATTTGCATTTCAAAAAATCAACACTTTCTGGTTCCACCGTCTCCCTCGGGAGCTGTTCCTCACATTTACTACTCGCTCACTGCAGTAGTGTTTCCGCAGATTAGGATTGAATTTACCCCCTTCAGTCGCAGGCCGTGGCCTCTGATTGTCGCTCGCATTCTTGCCTCTGAGCAGGAGGTTGAATTGTTTTTCTTCAGTTATAATAATAATCTTTGCATTTGATACGGCGCCTTATCACGTTGTTGAGACGTTTCAAAGAGCTTCATAGACTATACTGTGAAGTCCAGTGACGGTATTTTGTGGGCAAATCGCAGCATCCAGTTGCACACAGCAGCGTCCCACAAACAGTCGTGGATCGAGTTACCACATTTTTTTGGGAAGCGGTTTTTAACCCTGGAAAGCGATCCACCAGTCGACTAACAACCGAGTTCCTATTCACTGGTAACCAGAGGCGAGTGTGTGGAGTAAGGAAATCTGCCTAAGGTTTCTTCCCGCCCGGGAATCAAACCCAGGTCACCTGGCCTGTCGAGAACTCGAACCATTTATGGCCTTGTCGTGGGTCTCACAGTTCAGTAGCTGCTGGAGATGAGGTATTATTTGGCCTAAATTGGGGGGAGGTTCACCGGTCCACGGCCCTGAAGCTCCATGAAGTCGATCGCGATGGACTGGGTGGAGCCCCCCCTGGGCTAAGCGGACGCTCCAATAGAGTCCAACCTTCTGGCCCACAGGCATCGTGGTCAACAGTGGAGCCAACACAGCACATCAGGTCATGATGGAGTTTCTAATGATAAATTACAATGATAAAGGCCCTCTATCAAATGGAAGGGTTATGATTAGGGCTATTATTAGGGTATGGTTAGAGTGAGGGTTAATGGCGGGGCAACAACAACAACTTGTATGTAATCAGCGCCTTCACAGGGACGTCCTCCTGACGTGAAAGGCGCTTTATAAATGGAATCTTGTTGTTGTTGTTGTTGTAGTGTCCCAGAGTGCTTGACAGTGTCGGAGTCTGACCCCGAGTCGGGGGAGGGCGGAGGTGACCGTAAGCACAATCAATAAGGAAGGTCTTTAGGTGGGATTTGAAAGTGTGGAGGGAGGGAGGGAGGGAGGGAAGGAGGGGCAGAGGGATTGAGGGAGAGAGTTCCAGAGCTTCGGGGCAACGAGGGTGGGAGGGGGTGTTCATGTTTTCGGGCGGAACAAACGGGGGGTTAACTGTGGGGAGGGGCTGACAGTGGGGGAGGGGGCTATCGTGTCCAGATCCCTTTAACAGTGTCCTGAGCTGCCTGTGACGGCCCGAGCCATCCGTAACTGTGCGTGTGACTGTTTCAGCTGCAGTGCAGTCGTGTGTGGGTCGCTGTGGGGGCTACGAGCCTGGCCAGACCTGTCAGTGTAACCTACAGTGCGACAGCTACACAGACTGCTGTCCGGACATCCACCTCTGCAGTGGTAAGCAGTCGGCACAGCGGGACCTGGGATTGATGGATAACCGGGACACAAAATAATAACACCACAAGCCCTGCATTTGACACAGCGTCGCACGCGCTCACAGAGCTTCACACCCATTTGATGCTTCTTGTTGATGTTCCCAGTTTCCCGGTTAGAGTCAGTCATATTGGTGGCTATTTTGTATGTTGAGCTCAATGTCCAAGTTAACCCCAAATGCCAAAGCCCTAACTAACGGGGAGGGGGGTCCTCGCTGGACAAGCAGCGGGAAAGCTGCCGGACAGTGATATCAATGGCCGAGCGGTGTGGGTTTAGCGGGTTACACTCCAGCAGTTACCCCAACACACACTCTGGGGGCCCCCCCAAGCCTTGGCTCTCACCAACCTGTGCCTAACATTCTCCGGAATTAGGTAATTAGAGAGAGAGAGAGAGCGCATTCCATTCCAACAATCTCTCTCTGGGGCTTCCGTGTCTCGGGGGGATGTGGGGAATTCTCAGTTTAGTTTGGTTTGGAGACTCTTAAGAAGGTGATGGATTTCTGCACGTGTCAGACACCCGGTTGACCCTTCTCCCAACCCCCAAAAAAGTGGGTGTTGAATCCATAACCTTCTGATGTGGGGGTGAAAGAGCCAGGGCACCACTGTCCAGAGCGAGGTGTGAGGCCAGGGAGGGGATTCGGGGGAAAGCTTACTCACAAACACTCTCACTCCTCTCCCCCCTCCTCCCCCCGCAGACCCTACCCTGTTGGAGAGCCACCCTGGGCTGACCTCGGTCCTGCTCCCAGGCCGGGGGCTGCTTCTCGGCGAGAACCGGGAGACGCTGGTGGGAACGGAGTGGAGGAGAGTCAGCCGTTACTTGGGCGTTCCCTACGCCGCAGCCCCAACCGGAGCTGCACGGTTCAGCCCTCCGGCCCCCCTCAACTGGACTGGCCAGTGGAACGCCACCAACTATAGGTCTGCGGGGCTGTGGGTGGGTGGGGCCACATGGGGTCGGCAGATGGGTGGGTCATTGTGTGTGTGACTATTGGTGGGTGGGGCTCATATGTGGGCAGAGCCTGCTGGGTGGAGCTATGGGTGGGCTGGGCAATATGTGGGCAGAATTTGGGGGTTGGCGGGGCTTGAACCCACAACCTCCTGATTTAGAGGTGAGAGACCCAACCAAGTTACCAGGGTGGCCAGGAAGGTGGTTGAGGTTAGGTCACTGGGACTCCGTTAAGCAGCAGCTCGATGCTGTGATGGGGGGTCAGTACGGTGGGGGATCTGGAGGGATGAAGGGTCTTTTTAATCTGAACTGATCTTGTGATGGTGTTTTGATTATTTAATCTGCTTCCTGCTCAGACCCAGCTGCCTGCAGCCCGGCCATGTCAAGGCCCATTACTCCACTGTGAGCGAAGATTGCCTCTTCCTCAATGTATTCGTCCCGAAGAACATCGTAAGTGCTGACACTCACTGCACTGGGGGCCGGGAATCCTCCCCCTCAGCTCCTGGTAACCCCACAGCCAAAGCCCTAACTAACGGGGAAGGGGGTCCTCGCTGGACAAGCAGCGGGAAAGCTGCCGGACAGTGATATCAATGGCCGAGCGGTGTGGGTTTAGCGGGTTACACTCCAGCAGTTACCCCAACACACACTCTGGAGGGTAGGAGGGCAGCCAAAGGCACGGTCGAAGAGGAGGATCTTAAGGGGTGCCTTAAAGGAGGCACGAGAAGACATGCACTCTCTCTCTGTCCTCACTCTCACTCACTCTCTATAACATACACTCTCTCCCACACATTCTCTTTCTTCCCCCCACCCCCCCTCTCTCTCACTCTCTCTCACTCTCTCTCTCTCTCAGGCCGGGGACAGCTCTGTGCTGCTGTTTTTTCACAACAGCGGAGCCGAATACGGAGACGAGTCTGGGAGCCAGATTGACGGCTCGTGGCTGGCGGCCATCGGCAACATCATCGTGGTGACAGCGAGCTACCGTGTCGGAGTCTTTGGCTTTCTGAGTGCCGGTGAGCAGAGCTGTGCCGGGGCTGTGCTGTGCCGGGGATGTGCTGTGCCAGTCTGTGCCGGGGCAGTGCTGTGCCGGGGATGTGCTGTGCAGTCTGTGCCGGGGCTGTGCTGTGCCGGAGATGTGCTGTGGCAGTCTGTGCCGGGGCTGTGCTGTGCCGGAGATGTGCTGTGGCAGTCTGTGCCGGGGGTGTGCTGTGCCGGGGGTGTGCTGTGCCAGTCTGTGCCGGGGCTGTGCTGTGCCGGGGATGTGCTGTGGCAGTCTGTGCCGGGGCTGTGCTGTGGCAGTCTGTGCCGGGGCAGTGCTGTGCCGGGGATGTGCTGTGGCAGTCTGTGCCGGGGCTGTGCTGTGCCGGGGATGTGCTGTGCCAGTCTGTGCCGGGGCAGTGCTGTGCCGGGGATGTGCTGTGCCAGTCTGTGCCGGGGCTGTGCTGTGCCGGGGCTGTGCTGTGCCGGGGATGTGCTGTGCCAGTCTGTGCCGGGGTTGTGCTGTGCCGGGGATGTGCTGTGGCAGTCTGTGCCAGCGTTGCTCTTTGGGACGTCCTCCTGACGTGAAAGGCGCGACACAAATGTAATTTGTTGTTGTTTTTGTGCGGGATGTGCTTTGCTGTATTGGCGGTCTGGCCTCTCTGCCCCTACTCTTTGGAATTCCATCCCGAGGTCCCTGTGCCTCGCCCCCTCTTGCCTCCTCCTTGGCGACTTTTATAGCGACATCTTAACGGTATGATAAGGCCCTATATCAAATGCAAGGGTTGTTATTGTTGGGCTGCTATGAATGCTTTTATGCCCCCAAAACTCTGGAAAACTCTTCCTCAATCCCTCTGTCTTGCCCCTTCCTTCCCCATCTTCAGGCAGGTCACCTCCCGCCGGCTCGGTGTTGTGCTCCGTCACTGTCAAGCGCTCTGGGACGTTCCCTTGCATGAGGGGCGCTGTTAAATGTAAATTGTTGTTGACACTGCACCAGACACAGAGTGATGTCTGACTGCTCCCTGGCAGGGCTGGAGGAAGCCCCTGGTAACTGGGGGCTGATGGACCAGTTGGCCGTGATGCAGTGGCTCCACCGCAATATCCAGCACTTCGGGGGCTCGGCCTCAAAGCTCACCATCGCCGCTGACCTCCAGGGAGCCGATATCACCAGCCTGAACCTGGTGTCCGCCAGCAGCCAGCAGCTGTTCCAGAGAATGGCCCTTCTGGTAAGTCTCCGCTTGGTCAAGAGTGATGTACAACTGGTGAGAGTTAGTGTGGGAACGAGCGGGGCAAGGGCGAGGGTGGGACTGAGTGACAGCGCTGGTGTGAGAGTGAGCGGGACAACAATGATAACTGGCACCGTTGATGTGGGGGGGAAGTCGTCATCACCTCCGAGACACAAAAAGCACAGCCACTGACTGGGAAAGCCTTCGGACACCACAACACCTCTCCTCTCCAGGACTTTTCGACATATTTCCTTGAGCACTGTGGTACATTACACCGGGGGACCTTCGATGTGCAGCTTGAATGGGTTCGAATTGTATAAACCGTGATCTGAATGACAGCGCAAATCGCGATATTAACGGATAATTTGCTCCAAAAAAATGGAACATTACATTTTTTAGTGTCAACCGGTGAGGTAGTAAAAAAACAGCCGGGCCAGTTAAAAACAGAGAGCAACCCGAGGCGCACATCACAAGGAAATGCAGCATATAAAGGCAATTTGTTGTTGGTGGTGGTTGTTGTTGTTGTACCATCTTGGAGTGCTGATGCCTGGGGTGGGCCTGAGTTGTGGATGAGCTGGACCTTGTCAATAATAATAATAATCATTGCATTTGATATAGCGCCTTATCCCGCCGTTCAGACGTCTCAAAGCGCTTCACAGGATATACTGTAAAGTGGTTTGACTGTGTGTTTGTGGATGACACGGGGTTACCCAATTTGCTCACAAACAATGACCAGTGTTATTTTGATTTGGAGGATTTGTTGACTGCGTTTTGTGGTTGGTGTGAAAGAGGAAGTTCCTGTCACAGGAGATGTCATTCTCTGTCTGCACAGCTCTGAACCTTAGACGCAGTTCTATTCACCACAAAATAAGGGGCCCACCCACGCTTTAGCTTATTCCTCTCACACTGAGGACCATCATCATTGCTCTCCTCTTGCGTTGTAGCTCACTATGAGCAACGACTGGACAAGCTCAGGCTCTTCAGTCTTGAGAGAAGGCATCTCAGAGAGGTGTGTAACATTGTAAATGGGATTGAAGAAATAAATCCAGATCATTATAATAGGATGCATCACGACAGTAGAACAAGAGGACACAGGTTAAGAGGTGTAAAGGGCAATTTCAGGTCAGATACCAGGAAGTGTTTTTTTACCCGATTTAAAATAGTTGTCGAAAGAAACAGAGGGGAGGGGAGGAGAAATGTGGTCACACAGCGAGTTGTTGGGATCTGGAATGTATTGCCTGAAAGGCCGGTGGGAACTGATTCAATAATAACTTTTAAGAGAGAAATAGATAATTATTTGGGGAGAACAAGTTTGCAGAGCTATTGGGAGAGAGAGAGTGGAGGAGTGGGGTTGATCAGGGCTATGGGGAGAGAGCGGGGGGAGTGGGGTTGATCAGGGCTATGGGGAGAGAGCGGGGGAGTGGGGTTGATCAGGGCTATGGGGAGAGAGCGGGGGAGTGGGGTTGATCAGGGCTATGGGGAGAGAGCGGGGGAGTGGGGTTGATCAGGGCTATGGGGAGAGAGCGGGGGAGTGGGGTTGATCAGGGCTATGGGGAGAGAGCGGGGGGAGTGGGGTTGATCAGGGCTATGGGGGAGAGCGGGGGAGTGGGTTGATCAGGGCTATGGGGAGAGAGCGGGGGAGTGGGGTTGATCGGGGCTATGGGGAGAGTGCGGGGGAGTGAGGTTGATCAGGGCTATGGGGAGAGAGTGGGGGGAGTGGGGTTGATCAGGGCTATGGGGGGAGAGCGGGGGAGTGGGGTTTATTGGGGCTATGGGGAGAGAGTGGGGGAGTGGGGTTGATCAGGGCTGTGGGGAGAGCGGGGGAGTGGGGTTGATCAGGGCTATGGGGAGAGAGTGGGGGAGTGGGGTTGATCAGGGCTATGGGGAGGGAGCGGGGGAGTGGGGTTGATCAGGGCTATGGGAGAGAGTGGGGGAGTGGGGTTGATCAGGGCTATGGGGAGAGGGGGGAGTGGGGTTGATTTGGAAGCTCTTTTCAAAGAGCGCACAGACACAATGGGCCGAATGGCCTCCTTTTGTGCTGTTTAATTCTATGATTCCACCCAGAGGGTAATTATTGACTGGAAGATGGTGGCCAGAAAGTGGGGTTGAGGCCACTGGGACTTGTTTAAACAGAAGTTCGATGTTGTGATTATAATAAAAAATAATAAACCTTTCATTTGATATGGAGCTATTCACGTCTTCTGGACATCTCAATGTGCTTCACATGATACGCTGTGAGGTATAATGATTGTGTATTTTGTGGGTGAAAAGCAACAGCCAGATGTGCACAGCAGTGTCCCACAAACAGAGATGGATTCAGTGACCAAATTTATTCTTGAAGGGATTATTACCCCTGGAAAGGATCTGTCTATCGACCAGGTTTCTACTTAATGTTAGGTAAATAGAAGTGTGTGGAGTAAGGAAACTTGCCCAACATTTCCACCTGCCCGGGAGTCAAACTCAGGTCCTCTCGTTTGCGAAGTGAGTGCCCTAACCACTGAGCTACAGGACAGGAGGGTGGATGTTTTGGAGGGAAGAGATCAGATGGACCGAAGGGCAATCTTCATCCAAATCCATCTTGTGAGAAAGTGTTTGGGGGAGGACGTCTTTGTGGCTGTTCACCTTTAAACCTTTGAGGCTTCGGGGTGACGTGTGCTCATCAAAATGAAAACATACAAGAGGCCAAGAAAAGAATATTTGTTTTTAATGAATCAATACTATATTCCAACACAACGGCACAAGTTAACTTTTAACTCTGTGAAGCGCTTTGGGACGTCCTCCCAACGTGAAAAGTGCTATATCAAATGCAAGGATTATTATTATTATTATTATTATTATTATTAACTCTTGGCATCTCCTCAATAGACGCTGCTTCGCGGTTTTCAACATTATAAATATACAGGCATCGATTCACAGCCGATACACAGTGGGTACAGAGCTGATGGGCATCCGAGGATCAAAGGATTAACAGACCACATGTGGAGGATATTTGTGTGGTGGGAGAGAGAGAGAAAGAAAGGGGTTATTGGGCAATCGAGGTGAAAGCTTCCATGGTCAAGTTAAAATGGGGAAGTATTTTTTGACGGATTTGAAAGCTCAGAGGAGGAAGAGAACTATTGACAGACTGCGTGGTTGTGAAATACTGGACAGAATCAGAGAAGTAGATGGCGTAAACAGGAGAGCGCACAGAGGCTGAGAGCAATTCACAATTCCTGGTGTCCAGTGCACCAACTGGAGGAGATAAACACACCTCAGTGTCCACGCGCTGTCCAAGACGTCCCAAGGCGTTGAATTCTAACGGTCAGCAGTGGCAGCAGCTACACGCGATAGTGCCATCTGATGGCAGAGCCCAGTACTGCACACCTTGGTTTCCATTGACCCCTCCAGGCTGGTCAAACCAAGCCTTCTTTCCACCGGGTCATAGAACCACAGAGATTCACAACCCGTCTAGTCCGCACTGCCTCTCAGAACGAGCTGTCCATTCACTCCCCCCACCCACTCTATTCCCCACCACCCACCTCAAGCCTATCCTATCTATCTTTCATAAAACCATCAACTTGATGAGACGTTACACCAAGGTCCCGTCTGCCTGTTCAGGTGGATGTTAAAGATCCCATGGCACTATCCTGGTCAATAATCTCCCAAATAATCATAATAATAATCCTTGCATTTGACACAGCGCCTTATCACATTGTAGAGACGTCTCAAAGTGCTTCACAGAAAATATTGTAAAGTGAATTGACTGTTATTTTGTGGGTGAAACGCGGCAGCCAATTGCGCACAGCAGCGTCCCACACACAGCCGTGGATTGAGTGACCAAATCTTTTTTTTAGGGATTATTAACCCAGAAAGCGATCCACCAATCGACTAACGACCGGGTTCAATTCACTTTACAGTATATGCTGTGAAGCACTTTGAGACTTTGCGACGTCACTCCATAAATGTAATTTTGTTGTTGTTGTTGAGACGTCTCAAAGACGTGATAAGGCTCTGTATCAAATACACGGATTATTATTATTATTCCTATTCACTGCGCGGTAAACAGAGGCGGGTGGAGTAAGGAAAGGTTGCCTAAGGTTTCGCGCTGCCTGGAAAAAGAGCCCAGGTCCTCTCGATTGCGAGGCGCTTTCTCTAACCACTGCACTGTAGTGGGGGAAGGGGGGGGTTCTTCTGTGGTGTCTCGACTGGGATTACTTCCTGCTCTGAAAAACAATAACATGCATTTATACAGCCCACTTCTCTGTAGCATCTCGGACGCTCTCCTGTGAGTTGTGATGGGGGAGGAAGCTGTGGTGGGTGAGGGGGGGGGGAAGGGGGTGAAAGGTTCTGTCTTCTTGGCCAGAACCAGCTGGCGATAGAGAACCACCCGCCCATATTGACCCACGTTCCTCCCCACATCAGTCAAACTCAAACTCATCTTCCTCATACTGCTCCTCGGGGCTGGAGGTCAGCAGACACGTACGCCTGTTACGCGGGTCCGGCTTGACTGTCTTTTTTCTGTGGCTGCCGCCCTGGAAGGTGTATCTGTCCTCGTCCTTGGCCTCAGCCTGGACCAGGGACATGTAGGAGGCGATGCTGTGCCGCAGCCCGTAGCTCAGGAAAGGCTGCTCGCGGGCGGCGGGTGCTTCTTCACTCAACAGCTCTCTCCTGGGGAACAAACCATCAAGAAACTCGTCAAGGGCCGTTTCCCAAGAGCTCAGCCCAGGCGCTCGCTGGTTTGACTGTCAACTCCGTGTCCCCAGGATGTGAGTCTGCAAGGCCCCAGGTCAGGGGCTCTGAGCTCACGGTCTAGGCTGACGCTCCAGCCCAGTCCTGGGGGGAGACCTGTATTGTCACAGGCACCGTTCTTTGAATGATTCCCTTCCCTCGCCCCCTCTCTTGTCTCCTTCAAGGCATGACTCAAGAGCCTCCTCTTCCCACACCCTCCCTGCTCTATGCCCTCCCGATTCCCAACCCTCAGCTCGAGTCTGAATCCTTGACTTTTCAGCGCTTTGGGAAGTCCTCCCGAGGTGAAGGACGCTGTGTGTGTAATGTAAATGTCAGTTGTCGTTGTTGAGATGTTAATCTGAGGCCCTATCAGTCTGTTCAGGTGGACATTAGAGATCTCAGTGCTACGGGAAAAGAGAAGGGAATTTCTCTCTCCCTGGCTCCTGGCTAACAATTCCCCCAAATAAACGTGGTCATTCGCTTCATGGCTGTTTGTGGGACGTTGCTGTGTGCAAATTGTCTGCTGCGTTTCCAGTCATTGCACGTTGTGACATTTGGATGTGGAAAGAAGCTTTATGAAGCGTAAGGATTATTATTATTATTGCACAGTTTAGAGGCAGCCCATTACAGGAAAGATGTAACACCAACACCAATGGAATGGTCAGAGTGTAGATTCACGTTAACGGGCTGGAGAGACCACAACACAGCCCTGCAACATCAAACTCTCCGAAGCTCATACAAGGTGTTACTGCTGAGTGTATTTGCTGGCGATTTGCATACCAACAAGGGGTAATGATTATAATAATAGTTGCATTTGATATAGCGCCTTATCACACCTTCGAGACGTCTCAAAGTGCTTCACGGAATTGATTGTATTTTTTGGGGGAGAAGCGCGGCAGCCACCTGTGCGCAGCAGTGTCCGCAAACAATCGCGGATTGAGTGAGCACTTTTTTTTTGGAGCAATTATTATCTTCGGGAAAGTGATCCGCAAATCGACTAACAACTGGGTTCCTACTCACTGCTGGTAAACAGAGGTGTGTGTGGAGTGAGGAAACTGGCCTGAGGTTTCGCCCTCCCCGGGAATCAAGCCCAGGTCCTCTCACTTGCGAGGCGAGGGCTCTAACCACTGAGCTACAGGACTCCACAAGTTTTGCCAAACAGCGAATGAAATGAATAATCGGTATTATCTGTGGAATTGTCAGCCAGAACTCTGGGAGGATCCAGCATCTGCTCCAGAGTTGCCAGGGATCTCATTGTAAGGAGCACTCGAGAGGGTGGGGCTGGTTATCCTGAGCTGAGAAGCGCTCTAACAGGCCAACACGCTGGATAGTCATTACCTGTTCACATGGTCCCCAGGTCCCTGTTCACAATGATCTCCCTGCCCTCCACCCTCCTGGTCCCAACCCCCAGCTCAGATCCTAATCCCTGACTGCCCAGCCCCCTGGGACATCCTCCCGAGGTGAAAGGTGCTGCGTAACTGTAATGTGTTGTTGTCCCCAGTTCCTTTTTCACACTGTCCCCAGTTACCTGTTGACATTCCTCCAGTTGAACTGACTGCGCCTCATGACGATGGGCTGTTCTGTGGGGGTCTCGGTGCTGAGCTGGGTCAGGCAGGGATGTGTCAGCAAACAGCAGAGCCCATCCATTACCTCTGGAGTGGGAGAGACAAGAGAGGTTCAGTGTTTGTTGTCTCTGATAGCCATCCTCAGGAGACTTGCCTCCTCCACCAGCTCACTCCGCCCTTCAACCTTTTTTTTTGCCCAACCGGGTGTCTGACATGTGGAAACCCATCACCTGCTTAAGAGTCTCCAACCCAAGCTGAGAATTCCCCACATCCCCCCACACCTGGAAACCTCAGAGAGAGATTGTTGGAATGGAATGCGCTCTCTCTCTCTCTCTGGAGGGAAACTTCCTGTTTACCTAATTCCAGAGAGTATTAGGCGCAGGTTGGCAGGAGCCAAGGTTTGGGGGGACCCCAGAGTGTGTGTTGGGGTAACTGCTGGAGTGTAATCCGCTGAACCCACACCGCTCGGCCATTGATATCACTGTCCGGCAGCTTTCCCGCTGCTTGTCCAGCGAGGACCCCCCTCCCCGTTAGTTAGGGCTTTGGCTGTGGGGTTACCAGGAGCTGAGGGGGAGGATTCCCGGCCCCCAGTGACTGGTCGGCCCTTCCAGGTCCTGCTGATGAGCCGGGCCGGGCTGTGCTGCCATCAGCAGTGAGTGCCCCGGGACACTGCGGCCCCTCCTGGTCAGGACCCGGACTGGAGACCGGCACAGAGGGTGGGGGGCGATTCCAACGTTTCATTGTCAAACAGGTCACCCTGGGGCCAGTTCAACTCCAAGGAGAAAACCTGAGTGGGCGGAAGCCTGAGGCACATAATTCTCCCTGATCTCAACCTGAAGACCATTGTAGTAAAATCTACATTTATTATCCTCCAAAACCTTTGGAAAACCTCTAATTTCAGCCTTAATCCCAAAGCCATTTTTTCTTTTAAGAACTTCTGAGAAACTCGGCTTCCAAGGTTTGCTAATCTCTGCCCAATGTTACGTTTCAAAATGACGTTCTTAAGGCTAAGATTGTGAGGTTCAACAACAACAACACGTGGCGTTTATATAGTGCCCCTCACACAGGGCAGCGTCTCGGAGGGCTTATCACAGACCTCCACACTCCTCCTGACTCTTGAGGGTCTAATTAGCAGGATTTCTTAATGAGAAATGAAAGGGTGACAAAGTTGTCGTCAATACATTTACACTTGTAGATAATTGAGTTCCTCTTTCACATTACGCAAACCCTATGATGAAAACCATTAAGAAACAGCGCAAACTAGTTCCCCACAATTATTACTTAATTTCTTTTCCGGAAAATGGAGTACCATAGTGAAGTGGTTAGCTCACCTCGCGAGTGAAAGGACACCGGTTCAATTCCCAGTCAGGGTGAAACCCAAGGTAAGTCTCCTTACTACACACCCCTCTGTTTACCGTTAGTAGGAACTCGGTGGTTAGTCGATTAGCAGATCAGGAATGATCCCTCCAAAAAAAAATGGTCACTCAATCCACGACTGTTTGTGGGACAATTTGTGGGACTGTTTGTGCACAATGGGCTGCTGCGTTTTGCTCATAAAATACACAGTCAATCCACTTTACAGTATATTCTATGAACAACAACAAAATCACATTTGTATACCATCAGGAAGATGTGCCAAGGCGCTGGACAATCAGTGTTACGGACCCGAGCTGGGGGTTTGGATCGAGGAGGGTGATCAAAGGCATGGTCGAAGAGGAGGTTCTTGAGACAGGCCTTGAAGGTAGCAAGGGAGGGGGTGAGGTGGAGGGACTGCGGAATGGAGTTCCAGAGGGTGGGGGCTGAGTGGCAGAAGGCCCACCCGCCAATAGTGAGGCGGGGGACGTTAAGCAGGCCAGAGCCTGCTGAGCAAAGGGAGCGGGTCGGTTGGTAGAGGGTAAGAAGGTCACAGAGGTAGGGGGTGCAAGGCCATGGAGGGCTTTAAAGGTGAGGGCCAGGATCTTTTGAAGCACTTTGAGATGTCTCGACGATGTGAATCATATACACTTGAGAAGATTGGACAGATTGGAGCTTTTCTCTCTAGAGTTGAGAAGATTGAGAGGGGGCCGGATAGAGGGGTTTAAGGTTATGAATGGAAGAAACAAAGGAAGGGAAGATACAGTAGATTGATTGGCAAAGTTGGTTCTGTTTTCACTGGAGAAGGTTGAGACGAGACCTGATGGAGGTGGACACAACGATGAGGGTTTTTGACGAGGTGAATTAGGGAGAAGTTGTTTCCATTGATAGGGGTAGGGAAGTCAGTGACTTGGGGACTCGTATCAGATAGCCACAAGATACAGCAAAAGGGGAACTCAGAAAAAGGGGAAATCCCAGAATTGTTGGGATGTGGACTAGCCGCTGAGTCGGGTGGTCGCTGTGGAGATCAATGCGTGTTTCAAGAGGGAACTAAATGCGCGAATAAAACTCAAGAATTCAATAGAATTGGCTGCTGTGATTCGGTGATGGGTTTCCACATATATCAGACACCCGGCTGGGCAAGACTATGAGAGAGAGTTGGCTTGAAGGGGTGGGGGTAAAAGGTGAGGAGGTGGGATTCAAATGATCTTTCCCCTCCCTCCATGCTCTGCCACTGTCAAGCGCTCTGGGACGCTGACCTGCATGAGGAGTGCTGTGTAAATACATATTGTTGTTGTTGTTGTTGATCTCCTTTCTGCCCCACATCCGTGCCATGACCCGCTCTGCCTTCCCCCATCTCCGCAATCTCACCCGGTTCCGCCTCTCAGGCCGCCGGGACCTTTATCCACACATTCATCACATCCAGGTTCAACTACGCCAATTCCCTGTTTGTCGGCCTCCCCAACTCTTCCCTCCACAGACTGCAGATCATTCAGAACTCTGCAGCTCATGTCCTCTCCCGCACCAGGCTCCGTGGCCCCATCACCCCCATCCTCCCGATGTGAAAGGCTCTAAACAAATGTAATATTGTATTGTATCCTCGCCCGCCTCCACTGGCTTCCCATCCCCCAGAGGATACAGTTCAAAATCCTCGTCCTCGCCTTCAAGGCTCTCCAGGCCTTGCTCCTCCCTACCTCTGCGACCTGCTAACCCCATATCAACCTGCCTGCTCCCGCCACACAGCAGGCTCCGGCCTGCTCCACGTCCCCCGCCCGGCCCACCCTCACTGCCATTGCCCTTCGGCCTCTCTTTGGAACTCCATCCCGCATTCCCTCGGCCTCGCTCCCTCCCTTGCATCCTTCAAGGCCCGTCTCAAGACTCTCCTCTTTGACCGCGCCTTTGGTCACCCTCCTACAACAACAACAACAACAAGATTCCATTTATAAAGCGCCTTTCACGTCAGGAGGACGTCCCAAGGCGCTGTACAGTTGGGTCATGACCCGAGCAGGGGGGAAATGGTCAGGGTGAGGGAAGGGAGGGAGCAAGGAGGGGGGAAATGGTCAGGGTGAGGGGAGGGAAGGGAGGGAGCGAGGAGGGGGAAGAGAGTCGAGAGGGGAGCTGAAGGCACGGTCAAAGAGAAAGGTTTTGAGACCGGCCTTGAAGGAGGAAAGGGAGGAAGCAAGGCGAAGGCACTGGGGGATGGAGTTCCAGAGCCTGGGGGCTGAGAGGCTGAAGGCCCGACCACCGATGGTAGGGCGGTTGGGGTGGGGGACGTGGAGCAGACCGGAGCCAGAGGAACGGAGGGTACGGGCAGGTAGGTAGGGGGATAGTAGGTTGGAGAGGTAGGAGGGAGCAAGGCCGTGAATGGCCTTGTAGGTGAGGATGAGGATCTTGAAATCAATCCTCTGGGGGATGGGGAGCCAGTGGAGGCGAGCGAGGGTGGGAGTGATGTGGTCGCGGTGTCTGGTGCGGGACAGTACACGAGCTGCAGAGTTCTGAATGACCTGCAGTGTGGAGGGAGTTGGCGGGAAGGCCGGCGAGAAGAGAGTTCCCATAGTCCAGCCTTGAGGTGACAAAGGCGTGGACCAGGGTTTCAGCAGCGTGAGGGGTGAGGTAGTGCCGTAGTCTGGCGATGTTCCGGAGGTGATGGAAGGCGGTGCCAGTTGTAGTGCGGATGTGAGGGAGAAAGGACAACTCAGGGTCGAACAAAACGCCTACCCCCACCTTCCCTGCCCTCCCCCCCACCCCAATCCCAACCCCCAGCTTGGGTCCAAATCCCTGACTCTCCAGTGCCTTGGATCATCCGCCTGACATGAAAGCTTCTGTGTCAATGTCATTTGTTTGTTGTTGTTGTTGCTGTTGTTGTTGCTCTGTGAGCCTGTGGGGACTTGAAGTCTGTGAGGCTGAATGATCTCTTTCTGTGCTGTAGATTTTTATGTTCCAGTGTTATGATAAGGTGGTGTGTGTGACAGCCATCAGGAGCCATCTCTAGTGATGGGCAGAGACAGTGTGACCAGGGCTCACCGCTATAGTGGTTGACCATGTCCTCCAGGCACTGGAACGTCAGCCGCTGCTGGATGTAATACCATTTGTTGGGCAGCCGGAAAATCCTATAGTGCTTCACACATCTCAGGGTTTCCTGACTGTAGTGTCGCACGGACAGGCAGTAGCTCCCTGGAGGAGTAAATACACACACACCAGTTCACACCAATACCTTTATAAATGTAGCTCAGTAGTTAGAGCCCTCGCATCGCGAGCGAGAGGACCTGGGTTTGATTCCCGGGCAGGGCGAAACCTTGGGCAAGTTTCCTTACTCCACACCCCACTGTTTTCCAAGTAGGAACTCTGTTGTTAGTCAATTGGCGGATTGGGAATGATCCCTCAAAAAATATGTGGTCACTCAATCCACGACTGTTTGTGGGGACGCTGCTGTGCACAATTGGCTGCCGCGTTTCACCCACAACATACACAGTCACTGCATTTTACAGTGTATCCTGTGAAGCGCTTTGAGACGTCTCGCAGACGTGATAAGGAGCTGTATCAAATGCAAGGATTATTATTATTTTCCTTGTGATTTCAAACAGTTTTTATATGCCGTCCATACATGTGCTTGCTTGTGTGTTTATAGCAATTCTTGTGAAAACACAGTACACATGCTGCTTGATTTATGTTTGTGCGTCTGCAATCCTCTTTTTTAATTCTAATAATCCCTTCAAAAAATAATAATTTGTTCACTCAATCCACAACTGTTTGTGGGACACTGCTGTGCGCAATTGGCTGCCATGTTTACCAACAAAGATATACAGTCAATATACTTGACAGTTTATCCCGTGAAGTGCTTTGAGATGTCTCAACGGCGTGATAAGACATAATATCAAATGCAAGAATTATAATTATCTGTACAGATGTTCCCACTTCCTGAAATAGTTTGATTTTTCTCTTTCAGTGTGACCAGCATCATTGGATTGGGAGTTGGAGCGGGTGCATTTATCCTGACTAAATTTGCTGTAAGTTTGGCATAAACTATTTAGCCATTTTGACGATTTACCTCTAGCGGCTAAATATGCATAAAGTACAAAACCTCTTGTCATTTTTACAATCTTACAGTTGGCCCACCCGGACCTTGTTGAGGGCCTGTGCCTCATTAATATCAACCCCTGTGCTGAAGGCTGGATGGACTGGGCAGCATCTAAGGTAATAATGTAAAGCGAGTCCGGTATTTATTAACTAAAAGTTCTGGGGAAGTTTGGTAGATGTTCTATAGTTGTTGCACACCAGCGATCCGATTGTAGGTCAGTCTGGCTCAAGTTAGTAGCACTCTCGCCTCCAAGTTGGAAGGTTGTAGGTTCAAGCCCCACCTTGGGACATGGAACTTGTATAGTAAACCTGACGCTACAGTGCTGTGCTTGGGGGGGGTGTTGCATTGTCGGAGGTGCGGTCCTTGGATGGGACGGTAAACCAAAGCCCCGTCTGGCTGTTCAGGTGGATTTTAAAGGAATTTTCTCTCTCCCAGTGTCCCCCCAGTAAAATTGGTGTTTCACTTCATAGCGGTTTGCGGAACATGACTGTACAAATTGGCTGCTGCATTCACCCACCAAACACAGTCACTCCACTTTACAATATTACTTGTGAAGCGCTTTCCTAATGTGAAAGGTGCTGTATCAAATGCAAGGACTATTATTATTGTTCTTACAGTGAGGGAGATCTAGACTCTGTTGCATGCTTCCATTGTCCCTCATTAAGTGCAAATTGGAGACATATTAAAAGTGGATGTTTAACTTGTTATATTTCTGCTCTCGTCACCTACAAACACATTATGTTACCACTGGAGCTCAAAGGTTAATGGGAAGAATTGAGTCTCCTGTTTTGGTTCTAGTGGGGGTGGTGGTTAGGGTGGGGTAATGACCAAAAGGAAGTTTATGCCAGAAATGATAATGCTATCATAATCCTTGCATTTGATATAACACTTTATAACACTTTAAAAGCTCTAACCAATATGCTACAGGACTCCACGGAAACCCTACAGGACTCAATGTCCTTCATTGACTCCGAGGTGCAAATACTACCAACTGAGTCAGTCTGATGTGCCTGATGTGTGTAATGCAGCAAAAAAGATTTTAATAAAATATATTTTTTTCCCTCTCTGCTAGCTCACTGGTCTGACTGGTGCCTTGGATGATGTTGTGATTTCACACCTCTTTAGCAAGGTGAGCTGAGTGTCAAGTTGTCTCATTCACACAGTTCCCCGTATACTTGGAACAGTGTTCCCCATTCTAAAGCTGATGTTTAGGTCTGGGTACAAAATGTAACAAAGACCTGAAGGCTCCCCAAATAATGTCTGCAAGCCTCTCCTTAACTCATTGGGTTTATCAGAAACAGTCAATATTTGTGATGAGATTTTATTGCTGTAGTTGCCAGAATGACTTGTTCCCATAGTTATTTTTGGCGTTTGTTGACGTGTGTTAATAGCGAGTCTAAACAGAGTTAGAGAAACTCGAAATGATAGGAAGATAGGAGTCAGAAATGGTGGTGGGGTGGGATCTGAACTAGGGTCGTACATATGACTAGACTAGTCCTTTTGAAATGCACCTGGGTTTGAGTTTACACTGGGACACTTGGGTTTAAAATGGGAAACACTGAATGTCCAGCACCTTAGGATGTCGTCCGATGTGAAACGCTACATAAATGTAATTGTTGTTGTTGACCAAAACCAATGTATTTCACACACTTCTTTTTAGGAGAAGTTCACAACAACCTTGGCATGATTCAGACCTACCCGCCATCACATTTCTCACGACATCAATCAGACCAACCTGCATCACTTTATCAATTCCTACAACCAGTAAGGTTTTTTTTTATTACTGTAAACAAGCTTACAAAGCCAGTAAGAGGGACTAATGTGCTTACAGTTAAACTAATAAAGCAGCTCCATGTGTACGTGAAGATTAAATCCACAACCCAGTGTTTATGCTTACACAAAGCCAATAGCTCAAGTCAGCAATTTCAGATGATCTGGGAAGAGCGTGAAGGGACCAGCCCCTACCCAAGGGAGTAAATCCTCACCTTCAAAGCCCTCCACAGCCTTGCTCCTCCTATCTCGGTGACCTGTTAACTCATTACACCTGTTAGCTCTCTCTGCTCAGCAGGCTCCGGCTTGCTCCATGTCACCTGCCCGATTATAATAATAATAATAATAATCCTTGCATTTGATATAGCGCTTTTCATGTTGGGAGGACGTCCCAAAGCGCTTCACAGAACACACTGTAAAGTGAATTGACTGTATATTTGTGGGCAAACACGGCAGCCAATGTCCCACAAACAGTCGTAGATTGAAAATGACCAATTTATTATTGTTTTGTTTTGGAGGGATTATTATTAGGCTCTGTGTGGAGTAAGAAAACTTGCCCAAGGTTTCGCCCTCTGCCGGGAATTGAACTCAGGTCTCTCACTTGCAAAGCGGAGTGCTCTAACCACTGAGCTACAGGACTCCACATCGGTTCCCCTCCATCGGCAGTCAGGCCTTCGGCCTCCCTTCCCCATCTTTTGGAACTCCATTCCACAGTTCCTTCACTTCACCCCCTCCCTTGCCTCCTTCAAAAGGCCTGTCTCAACCATGTGCCTATCTTCAACCACGCCTTCAGTCACCCTCCTACCCTCCTTGCCCTCCACCCCACCTGATCCCAAACCCCAGCTTAGGTCCAAATCTTTGGCTGTTCAGCTGCTTGGGACATCTTCCCGATGTGAAAGCACTGTGCAAATGTCATTGTTTTTTGTTGTAAAGTGACTTATATAAGTTCTTCTCCGTGGTTACACCAGCATTGGCTGAGTGATAGGATTAGTCAGTAGCGGGAGGGGCAGAAAGGGATCTTTTGATTACTCTGGAAGAGCTGACTTCAGGATGTGATTTGTTATAACTAATGAGTGACTTTTCCTCCTCGCAGCCGAAGAGACCTGGACATTGAACGCCCTGTAGCTGGGATGCACAATTATATGACCTTAAAGTGAGTTACAGATTAACTCTGCATTTGTGCTTGTTGTTCAGGACACAGCTGATTCACCACCAGCCAGGTTTACTGTGTAAAGGAATGTTGCACTGGGCTCATGGAGAAGAGAAAATGTGAACCTTGTAACTAGGTCTAAGGAATCCTATAGAGTGCAGTCCTGTTGTGTAGTGGTTCAGAGTGCGCGCCAAGCAAGCAAGAGGACCTGGGTCGATTCCTGGGCAGGGTGGAACTTTAGGCAAGTTTCCTTACTCCACACGCCTCTGTTTACCAGCAGTAAGTTGGAACCTGATTGTTAATCGATTGGCAAATTGCTTTTCAGGGGCAATAGTTCCTTTAAAAAAATAATATGGTCACCAAATCCACAACTGTTCATGAGACAGTGCTGTGTGCAATTGGCTGCCATGGTTCACCAAAATTACCAATTCACTTTACAAATATATTCTGTGAAGACGCGATAAGGCGCTACATCAAATGCAAGGATTATTATTCCTTCTCTTGAATGAGCTGTTAAACCGAGGCTCCATCTGCCTGATCAGTTGGAGTTAAACGATTTCATGGCATTATTCGTAAGGAGAATGGAGTTTTTTTCAGTGTCCTAACCAGCAATCTCCAAAGTAAAAATTGGCCATTCACATGAAAGTGTGAATATTATTATTAAGAATAACACAGCAAGTATACCACCCAGATCCAGAGAGATTCATTTGGGAATCTTCAGAATGTCCAGAAACTGTTTATTTGAACAAATGAAATGTAAAGTTAAGAGTGTAAAGTAGGCTGGATTAGCACCGTTAGAGGATTGACTGTCTGGAGGACAGCCACTCATCTCAGGCTCTGACCCCTGAATGCACAACATTCTGTCGAGATCACTTCACAAAGCTTTGGCTGTGATCCTTTAGTGTGGTCTTTGAGCAGCTGTGTTTGCCTGTGGCAAATTTTGTGGTGTGCATTGGGACTGCGTTAATGAATTGCTCCCTTTGTTTCTGGTTTACAGATGTCACTCGTTGCTGGTGGTTGGAGACAGTTCACCTGCTGTGGATGCTGTGGTATGTGCAGACTAGAATAATAACCGTATGTTTTGGGAGACAATTAAGTGGACTGTTAACATCCCTCATTAACTCTTAAATAATTCTCACAATTGTATCATCTCCCACTGCAAGAAAAATACAATAAAATCAAGGAAGGCAACATGAACATTCAAATCAAATATTTACAGATTATAAAACAGCTTGAAAAGTACATGACAATTGTTCCAGAAAATGATGGGTCTGAAAATTTCCATTGATGGTGGAGTCAGAATAAGACAATACTGTTTAATATTGAGATTGGGAATTGGTCAGAATAAGGACTGGAAGGTTGCTCTGCTGGCTGTGAAGGTCCCATAAAATGAGCACGGCCTATGCTCAGGTCCTAGAAGCTTTATAACCAGTATAGGGGATATAACATCTTCGTTCCATCAGTCAAGAATTGGAGCGGGCCTCCTCATGCTTCAGTAGAGGATGGTAATTTTGGTTGAGGAAAACTAATTGGGGGTTAACCTAATTCAGAACTCCACCGCCTGCATACACCCCTTCACTGAACTCCATACCCCCATCAAAACTGTTCTAGCCAGGCTCCATTGGCTCCCTATCATCGAATCGATCGATTTCAAGATCTTCACACTCATCTTCATACCCTGGGACCTCCCTACTTCTCCACCCCAATCCACCAACCGCTGCCTCCACTTGACTGTTGGTCCTCATGCCCTCCGTTACATCATTGGTGGCTGCGCTTTCAGCCACTGCACCCTGAAACTCTGGAACACTCTCCCTCAATCCCTCCGCCTTGCACCCTCCTTCCTCATCTTCAGGTCATGCTTGAAGACCTTCCTCTTCGATTGTACTTACAGTTACCCCTTGTCTCAGCGTCGTGCTCTGCCACTGTCAAGCGCTTTTCAGTGTGAGGGGTGCTATATAATTGCAAGTTGTTGTTATTGATACCACACAAAACCCAGTCTGTATACAGATAAATTAGTTAGTGTGCAGTTTTAAATAGCGACTGATTTATTGACCGATAGCAATTGGTTAGCGACAAGTAAGGAATAAGAAATGTGGAGTAGCCTAATGTGTAGTGGAGCCACAGTTTCCAGATCGCTGGTTTAAATCCCAGTCTGGTCTCAGCCAGGGCTCAATTGCCCCAACTTTTCCAGGGAAGAAAACCACCCAGAGTCCCTGCTTCTGTGCCTTCTACAGCATACACTGCTGTCTGTGTTTAAACATGGCAGCAAGGAGTGGGGAAGGTCAGGCTCAGCTGTGATGCCGTCTACAGTCGGAACAGCTGCCAACACTCATTGCCAAGGCTCAGAGAGGAACAATGACGACTTGGGCAGCGGGTTTCTAAGGGCAAACAGTGTAACCACATCCCAGTGAAAGGAATCCTGTAGCTTAGTGGTCACTTGCCTTGCAAGTGAGATGACCTGAATTTGATTCCCTGGCAGGGTGAAACGTTAGGCAAGTCTCTACTGCACACACCTCTGTTCACCTAGCAGTAAGTAAGAACCTGGTTGTTAGTCGATTGGCGAATCGCTTTCCAGGGTTAATAATCCCTTCAAAATAAAATAAATAATAATCCACGACTGTTTGCGGGAAGCTGTGGTGCACATTGGCTGCCGCGTTTCCCCCACAAAATATACAGTAAATTTACTTTTCAGTATATCCTGTGAAGCGCTTTGAGACGACTCACTCAAATGATGAGGTGCTTATCAAATGCAGCAATTTTTATTATTAGTAGTATTGCTTCACAATGTTAATTGTGATATTCTGTTTCAGGTTGAATGTAACACAAGACTGGACCCAACCAAAACCACTCTGCTGAAGGTAACTCTCTCTAGCTACAAGTAGTAACAGGTTAATGCACCAGTTACCAGACTTAGGATGTTTACAGAAGATGAGCCTGAATGAAACAGTGCTGTTTCATGGAATGTCTTAGATTCAAAAAATATTGGTTTTAAAGGAAATAAGGCTAGCTGAGAATCTGCCACCAAGCAGTACATAGAATTTACAGCACGGAAACAGGTCATTCAGCCCAACTTGTGTTTGCCGGCTTTTGAGTCTCTATCCACTCCTCATTCCCTCACATACCCTTCTATTCTTTCACGGTCTGCACTGCCTTCCAAGTGGGGGAAGTTGAGGGAAGCTCTATATTATCTTTCAGATGAGATGTTAATCTGAAGTCCAGCTTGCCTGTTCAGATGGAAGTGAAAAGATGTCTCCCAGTGTTCTGCCTTCAGGTCATTTACTTCTTTGTGGGACCTTGCAGTGTGCAAAATGGCTTAAATCAACCAGACTGTGCTGTTAGTGAGAATCCACTTGCCGCAATTCAGCAATGTCTGAATCTGAGCATTAAAACTCCTTGCTCGGTGCTATATGTTTAATTCTCTGTAGAACCATAGTGGTCCACGTCCATGTATTTTACGTTCATCTTATTTCAGGTGAGATGTTAAAGGTTCTGTCTGTCTGCCTGTTCAGGTGGTCGTTAAAAGATCCCAAGGCACTATATGAAAAGAAAGTGGAGTTTCTCAAGAAGTGCTGACTAACTGTTCCCCAGATTAAAAAAAATCGGTCGTTCTCTAAATAACTTTGGGGTCATTGCTTTGAGGCAATTGTAGGCAAATATATAGTCACTACATTTTATACACACATGCCTCTGCAAAGCCTGACAGGCTGTTGTGTCCTGTAGTGTATTGGTTAGACCACACACCTCGCAAGTGAGAGGACCCGGGTTCGATTCCCGGGCAGCATGAAACCTTAGGCAAATTTTCTTACTCCACATGCCTCGGTTTACCTAGCAGTAAGTAGGAACCCAGTTGTTAATCAATTGATGGATCGCTTTTCCGGGGGTAATAATCCCTTTTAAAAAAATATGGTCACTCAGTCCATTTGTTTGTGGGACGCTGCTGTGTGCAATTGACTGCTGTGTTTCGCCCACAAAATATATAGTCAATTCACTTTACAGTATATTCTGTGAAGCGCTTTGAGATATCTCGGAAGATGTGATAAGGCCCTGTATTAAATGCAAAAATTATTATTATTATAAGTATTTTGATATGTCCTAACATGATAAAGCACCATATCAAATGCGAGGATTTTTGTTAAGATCACCTCACTTTGTTACTATCATAAAGCTTCTCCTGTAACAAAGTGAATAGTACCTCAGTCTGTAAATTAAAGTACTGAATTGCCTACCCCTTAAACTTTACAGGACATGCAGTTTTCTTACCAGGTTCCCAGGTCCTGACTGTTGTAAGTCTGAAGGAAGAATTGCCTTGTGTGACGCACAGATGTATGGTAGTAAACCTGTAGCTGGTAAAGAGGCCATTCATCATAATAATAGCTGAAGCCAGGGGAAATGTTCTTTGTAATTGAGTCCTGTAGTGCTTTGTTTAGAGAAAGCGAGAGGACGGATCGTTTGGCGATTGATGGATCACTTTCCAGTGGGAATAATCCCGTAAAAAAAATTGATCAATCCACAACTGTTTGTGGGACGGTTACTGTGTGCAATTGGCTGCCGCATTTTGCCCACAAAATACAGTCAATCGACTTTACAATATATTCTGTACAGTGCTTTGAGACGTCACAATGATGTGATAAGGCGCTGTTTCATATGCAATGATTATTAATAATAATTAATAATTATTCATAATAATTACCGAAAAAGACGTTGTTTTTCTATTGGGCATCAAGGCAATTGGCTCTTGTTAGTGTAGTAACTGTTCGGAGGAGAAAGAAGAAAGTGCTCTCATGTTTCACTGAGACACACAGACAAGAAAGGCCCAAAGTCAGCTATTGTTCCCTTGTCTGTACTGATTTAGCTGATCATGGTAAGGGCGCTGTGGTGGGGGAGCTGCTTCCCAGGAAAGGGGTTTGGGATGAAAATCAGCCACAGTTCCTGATCCCAATGCAGTATCCAAAAAAATAGAAAATCTGTGAATGTGTGGAAATTGTTGGCTATTTGTGGGACACTGCTGTGTGCCACTGGCTGATGTGACTCTCCCACAAAACACACTTTATGCTTGGGAAAAAGGTTGGCGTTAAAAAGTGACAAGTCCCTGGACCTGATGGTTTGCATCCCAGGGTTTTAAAAGAGGTAACTCATGAGATAGTGGAGGCTTTGTGTCTGATCTTTCAAAATTCTCTGGATTCTGGAACGGTTCCCATTGATTGGAAGATCGCAAACGTCACACCACTATTTAAGAGGGGTGGGAGAGAAAAGATGGGGAGCTATAGACCAGTTAGTCTGACATCAGTGGTAGGGAAAATTCTCGAGTCCTTAATTACGGATGTCGTAGTGGGATACTTAGAGGACCACAATATGATTAGACAGAGTCAACATGGATTTACAAAAGGGAAGTTATCCTTAACAAATCTTTTAGATTTTTTTGAGGACATATCAAGTAGATTAGATAGGGGGGAATCAGTGGATGTAGTGTATTTAGATTTCCAAAAGGCATTCAATACGGTGCCATATAAGAGGTTGATCCACAAGATTAGGGCCCATGGAATTCAGGGGAATATATCAGCATGGATTGAAGAATGGCTAATGGGAAGACAGGAAAGAGTAGGGATAAACGGGTCCTTCTCAGATTGGCGGGATGTGACTAGTCGAGTGCTTGGGCCTCAACTATTTACAATCTACATCAACGATCTAGATGAGGACATTGAACTTAATATATTCAAATTCTCAGATGACACTAAACCAGAGAGAGAGTAAACACCGAGGATGACATTAAAAAAATGCAATTAGATATAGATAGGCAGGTGAGTGGGCAAATAGGTGGCAGATGAAGTATAATGTAGGGAAGTGTGAGGCAGCAAAAACAGAAGAGCAAATTATTTTTTAGAAGGGGAGAGATTAGATAGTGTTAGCGTTCAGAGGGACTTGGGTGTCCTTGTGCACCAGTCACAAAAAGTTAGTTTGCAGGTACAGCAGCAATTAGGAAGGATAATGGTACGTTGGCATTTGTTACAAAGGGGTTAGAATATAAGAGTAGGGAAGTCTTGCTGCAACTGTATAGGGCCCCGGTGAGACCGCACCTGGAGTATTGTGTGCAGTTTTGGTCTCTTTATCTAAGAAAGGATGTACTTGCCTTGGAGGGGTACAATGTAGATTCACTGGGTTGGTACCTGGGATGAGGGGATGAGTTATGAGGATAGGTTGAGCAATTTAGGCCTATATTCTCTAGAATATAGAAGAATGAGTGATCTTATAGAAACCTATACGATTATTAAGGGGCACAACAGAATAGATAGAGGGATACGTTTCCGCTGGTTGGAGAAACTATAACCAGGGGTCACAGTCATAAAATTCGGGGTAAGCCCTTTTGCACTGAGTTGAGGAAAAACTTCTTCATTCAGAGGGCAGTGAATTTATGGAATTCTCTACCCCAATGGGCTGTAGATGCTCAGTCCTTGAACATATTCAAGACTGAGATTGATAGATTTCTTGTGGATAAAGGGATTAAGGGATATGGGAGAAGGCGGGTCGGTGGAGTTAGAATAGATCAGCCATGATCTTATTGAATGGCGGGGCACAGGCTCGAGGGCTGAATGGCCTACTCCTCTCCTAATTCTTATGTTCTTATGATATATTCTGTGAGGCGCTTTGAGACGTTTCAAAGATGTGATAAGGCGCTATGTCAAATGCAAGAATTATTTATAATAATTTATCTTGTGAAGGCAAAATTGGGCTGATCTGCAGGGCCCAGCATCCGCATGTCTAGTGTACATGTGAAGAAGAGCCACAGAGCTGCAGTGAGGTTTGCCTTGGGTTGAAGATCGCCTGTGAAGGGACTGCTGGCCCCTCTGTAACCTTATTGGTGTAAAAGCATCCTGCTGACGAGATGGTCAGCATTCCAACTGCACGTCACATTAAAGGATTTAGCTGTGGTGTGATGGGCATGTTCAGGGCTCACTGTGTTTATAGAGGATATATTTTGGCAGCTCTATTGAAGTATATGACAACACAGTCACAACTTTGCTCTCTTCTGCCAAGCTTAATGGGCAGTATTAGTATGTGGATGACCAAAAGGATTCCACTGTAAGATCACTGCTTAACAACCCGACGGTGGGGAGAGGGACAGAAGGGGAGGTTAACAACAACAACTTGCACTTATACATAGTGCCCTCCACGCAGGATAGCGTCTCAGAGCGCTTAAAGCCTGTGTTTGGACAATGTAATTAATATCCTCTATAGAGACTGTGGCAAAGCATGGTACAGCATGTAACTATTAGCACACAGCATGAGTGTGTGCTATATCAGGGGTGACTAGTATAATGTCAGTTGCAAAAAAACTGCTGATACCAGGAAGGCTTTTTTTCTCTTGTGCCATTTCTGTATTCCTCCACATGTGCCTCCTGTTATCTTTCGCTGCCTGTGTAAAGTTACTCAATGCTGGGCCACGCCATAGGGGTTCAGTATCTCAGCCTATGTGGAGATACAATAATTTGGTCACTCAATCCACAACCGTTTTTGGGACCTGCTGTGAGCAATTGGCTGCTGCGTTTCGCCCACAAAATACATAGTCACTCCACTTTACAGTATATTCTGTGAAGCGCTTTGAGGCGTCTTAATGACATGATAAGACCCTATAATCAAAGGATTATTGTTACTTACTGCTGCTTATCAGCCTTATATAGAGGTGCTCACCACAAGGCTATTTAGTGCAGTTGCACAGTATCTAAAGTTCACTGGTATAGCATCTGGAGGTGCTCAATAATACTGACTCAATGGCCCTTATTCACTCAAATGTTACTTGTGGTGTGCTCTGCAGCAGATCCATTTGTGAAGTTTCTTTACGATTTGTAGTGTGCCAGAAAACATTGAGTTGATTCACGAATCTGGCAACTTTTTTAACTCTCCAACATTATTTTGCACTTGATTCGAATGCAGATGGCTCACTTGCATGCTCGTTCGTGTGTTCAGACCACCTCACCCGGACTAGTGCTAACTCGTGTGCATTGGAGCCAGCGATAAGCAATTGGTTTGATGTGACTTGCCCTCTTTTCAATGGGAGGTGTTTCCTCTTTTGTCTGGTCATGCAGTGCAGATTCACCAGAATGATCGCAGCACTAAAAGGGTTAATTTATGAGGACTGGTTGCATAAACTTGGCTTGCATTTCCTTGAGTTTAGAAGTTTGATCCTAAATGAGGTGTTTAAAATGATAAAGGGAATCCAGAACAAGAGGCATCATCTTAAAATTAAAGCCAGGCCATTTATGGATGAAATCAGGAGGTGTTTTTTCAACAACAACAACAACTTGGATTTATATAGCGGCCTCCACGCCAGATGGTGTCTCAGAGGTTCACGGTAACGGATCCCGGGGCCGAACCGGGGGGGAGGGGCCAGTGGGAGCGGGAGGAGCCAGGGTGAGGGGGGGAGCCAGGGGGAGGGGGGGAGCCAGGGGCAGGGTGCGGGGTGGGGGGGAAGGTGACCAAAGGTGCGGTTGAAAAGAAAGGTCTACAGCAGAGACCTGGAAATAGGAAGAAAGGGGACGAGGGGAAGGGAGTGAGGAAGGGAGTTCCAGAGCCTCGGGGCGTAATGGCTGAAGGCACAGCCGCCGAGGGGGGAGCAGAGGACTTGGGGGACATGGAAGAGGCCAGACCCGGAGGAAAGTAGGCAATGGGTACTGTTGTGAGGCGAGAGGAGGTCAGAGAGGTCGGGGGGTGCAGAGGAGTGGAGGGATTTGAAGACAAGAGTGAGGATCTTGAAGTCCAGTCTGGCCAGGACTGGGGTGATCAGAGAGCGGAGTTTGGGGGTGGGGGGAGGACCAGGACTGGGGTGATCAGGGAGCGGAGTTTGGGGGTGGGGGGGAGGTGCAGGATTGGGGTGATCAGGGAGCGGAGTTTGGGGGTGGGGGAGGGCCAGGACTGGGGTGGTCAGAGAGCGGAGTTTGGGGTGGGGGGAGGTGCAGGACTGGGGTGATCAGGGAGCGGAGTTTGGGGGTGGGGGGAGGGCCAGGACTGGGGTGGTCAGAGAGCGGAGTTTGGGGTGGGGGGAGGGCCAGGACTGGGGGATCAGGGAGCGGAGTTTGGTGCGGGTGAGAATGTGGGCGGCAGAGTTTTGTATAATCTGGATTGTATGGATGGCAGTGGAGGGGAGGCCGGCGAGGAGGGTGTTGGAGTAGTGCAGCCGAGAGGTGACAAAGGCCTGGACCAGAGTCGTGGAAATCTGGAATTCTTTCCCCCAAAATGCTGTGGATTCTGGATCAATTTTCAAGCCTGAGGTGGATAGATTATCGTTAGATCAGGGTATTCAAGGAATATGGAGCAAAGATGGGTAATTGGAGTTGAGGTTCAAGTCAGCCATGATCTTATAGAATGGCGGAACAGGCTTGAGGGGCTGAATGGCCTCCTGTTCCTATGCTCTGTTTATTCCGCCAGCACAATAATGGTCTGTGTTCATCCATTGTGAGTCACTCTCCTGTTCCCTTACTTAGGGTTAGGGACAAAAAAAGATGCAGCAAATCTCTTAACGGTTTCTTTATCTATAAGCCTCTACTTATCCAGCAGTAAATAGGAACTGGATTGTTAGTCGATTTGCAGATTGTTTTCTGGGGATAATAATCCCTTCAAAGTATAAATAAATAATAATTTGGTCACTCAATCCACAACTGTTTGTGGGATGTTACTGTGCACAATCGGCTTTGTCGTTTCGCCCACCAAATGCACAGTCACTCCACTTTACAGTATATCATGTGAAGCACTTGATAAGTGATAAGGCGCTATATCAAATGCAAGGTTTACTAATGGTGAATTCAGCCTTAATTTTGACGGCAGATTTCTGTTCTTAGAAGAACTTACCCAAACCAGTTTAACAACTTGAGGCTGTATTTAAGAAGTGGCCAAATTCTGTGCCCCCAAAATGCTGTGTACAATAAATCTAAACCGGGCGGAATTTCTCCCCGTGAATCGGTTGGGTGCAGTGCCCACGGCGATGGGTGGTTTAGTTTGGCGACTGAGATTGCCCATCGGGTCCTTGGCCCAGAAAGTAAGGCTGTCACCAGAGGTGAAAAGTGGGGCTAATGGTTATGTAGGACAGTGATGCTGAATCCTGGCCCCACTGCACCAGCAATCGGACAAAACCTAGAAACAGGAGGAGGCCATTCAGCCCCTCGAGCCTGTTTGGTCATTCTCTATGAGATCGTGGATGATCTGTACCTCAACTCCAATTACCCGCCTTTGCCCCGTATCCCTTGATCCCGACCTCACAAACATCTCCCACCTCAGTGTTGAAAATGTGAATGGATCCACAGCCATAATCCACAGCGTTATTGTGGGAGAGAGTTCCAGATTCCCACTACCGTTTGTGTGACAAACTGCTTCCTGTTTCCACTCCTAAATGGCCGGACTCTAATCTTAAGATGATGGGTCTGGTTCTGGATTCCCCACCGGAGGAAATAGTGTCTCTGTAGCTGCTCTATCAAACCCCTTTATCATTTTAAACACCTCAATCAGATCAGCCTCAAACCTAAACTCTATAGACAATATAGACCAAGTTTATGCCACCTGTGCTCGTAATTTAACTCTTTAAGTCCTGGTCTCATTAAACAGAAGGTATCAAACCTAGCTTCTATTCACAACTATAAAGAGGACAAGTCCACCTCCAGCTGTTTTATTCAGAAACTTCTGTAAAGTATTATTATTATAAAATTCTGAGGTGTGGCAGTGATGATGAATTAATTGTCTGTGGAGTGAATGTCTAACCCGCTTTCTTTCTGTCTAATTAGATGTCTGACTGTGGAGGGCTGCCACAGGTGGTTCAGGTACGTTTACAACCAGTGGTTAGAGCACTCGCTTTGCAAGTGAGAGACCTGAGTTCAATTCCAGGCAGAGGGCGAAACCTTGGGCAAGTTTCCTTACTCCACACAGAGCCTAATAATAATCCCTCCAAAACAATAATAAATTGGTCATTTTCAATCTATGACTGTTTGTGGGACATTGCTGTGCGCAATTGGTCAATTCACTTTACAGTGTGTTCTGTGAAGTGCTTTGGGACGTCCTCCCGACGTGAAAAGCGCTATATCAAATGCCAGGATTATGTGATATTCAGTTTCTAAAGCACCGCATAGAGTCTGACCTTGTCTTGGGCTAAATATAACTGCATCTTTCCTTTCTCATCGCTCCCCTTTTTAATTGTATTGGCTGTAAATTGGCACAGTGGAGTCCTGAGGCGTATTGGTTAGAGCACTCGCCTCGCGAGCGGGAGAATACATTGGAATATATTAGAATATACAGCACAGAAACAGGCCACTCGGCCCAACTGGTCTATGACGGTGTTTATGCTCCACATGAGCCTTCTCCTGCCCTTCCTCAACTAAGCCTTCAAGCATAACCTTCTAGGACCCGGGTTCGATTCCCGGGCAGGGCAGCTTTCTTTACTCCACACACCTCTGGATATCTTGCAGTAAGTAGCAACCCGGTTGCTTGTTGTTCGGCAGATTGTTTTCGGGGAATAATAATCTCTCCAAAAATAATAATAGTAGTTTGGTCACTCGATCCACCACTGTGTGAGAGACACTGCTGGTGTATTTGGCTGCCTCGTTTCACCCACAAGATACACAATTCACTTTACGATCTATCATGTGAAGCGCTTTGAGACATCTTAAGAATGTGATAAGGGACTATATCAAATGCAAAGATTATTACCTTCAGTTTCTGTTTTTATAACATTGGTTAAAGCCACTCTCTATGTTTATTTTATTAAAAAAAAAGCTAATTGAAACAGTGTGGTCCGAAAGTTCTCATTGTTTTGTGTGGGGGGTGAGGGGAAGAGAAGATAAACTTTTGATAAATTTAGGTTATGATGTCTCTTGCAGCCGGCAAAGCTTACAGAGGCCTTCAAGTACTTTGTCCAAGGCATGGGCCACAGTAAGTAGATACATTCTTCATTGCTGAGAGGAGAGGACAAGGCGGGTGGAGAGAGGAAGAGTGTTCCAGGGCATTGTGGCTGAAAGCGAGGCTGCCAGTGGTGGAGCGGAGAACACAAGGGACGTGCAGAAAGCCGGGGGCAGTGGGTAGTGGGTTGGGAATTAAGTAGGTAGGGAGGTGCCAGGGCGTGAAGGAATTTGTAGACAAGTGTGAGGATCTTGAAGTTGATGGTGATACGGAGCCAGTGGAGCTGACGAGGATTGGGGTGATGGGGGATGGAGTTTAGAGCGGGTGAGTGTGCGGGCGGTGGAGTTTTGGATGAAGTGTACCTTGTGGAGCTGGGAATAGCAAGCAGGTCATCAATGACTGACACCTTGTGCTCTGCAGTGCCTGGAGCCAGCATGACTCGCCTCATGCGATCCCGCACTGGCTCCGCCTCAAGCTACACCTCCATTGATTCTAACCGGAGCCGTGCTCACACCGGGGAGGGGAACCGCAGCCGTGCTCACACCCTGGAGAACACCAACATGAGCCAGGCCGCCATGGAGTCACCACTCAGCTCGTCCCCTCGCTCGGCCACCATGGAACATTCTGGACCACAGTCGGCGGAGGTTTCCTGTTGAAGCCCCCTCTCCTCCCGCCCCCCCCCCCCCCCCCCCCCGCTCCCTCCCTCGACTGCCCAAAGTGAAATCTCTCGTTACCCTTAAGGCATTGCTGCCCGGCTCATTGGCACTGCCACACGCATCGCTAACTATATGCAAAGCAGTGCGTGTGCATCGCTGTGGTTGTAAGGTTTGTGCATAGACTGTTCTGTTTCTACTCCCCTGCGGTTTAGACCTGACTCATGTCACGACTGAATGTAGTAATGGGTCACCCAAAGATTCAATGTCAAAGTAACTTACGTCCCAAAGCAAACCACTCTTGCACCTTTGTTGGGGGAGGGAAGCAATGCCTTACGGGTAACAAAAGTTTGACAAACGTTAGAAGTCTGCGTGCGCTCTCTCTGTCAGAGCCCCTGTGAAGCTGAAGTTAAATCTTTAGAAAGATGTACAGTCCTTGATTTTCCTCAACCCCCCCCCCCCCACCTTCCAAATGATAGATTTCCGTTGAATCAATTTTGTTGCAAACTTTTAGTCCACCGTTAATTAATAGCAGGTTTCCCTGTTTCCCTGCATTTCCGCACTCGTTACATTAGCTGTTTTTTTAAAACTAAAATCTTGAAGAGCGAGACTAAAAGGCAGAGCTGTAGTCTTTAAAGCACATGTGAAAAATCTTGGTTTTTGAATGTGTCAGCGTTTAATTAGCTTGGGCTGAGTGGCAGGGCAAGATTTTGATGTTAACTTTCTGATAGATTTGGTTTCCCTTCTTGGCCTTGAGGTATACCATTCCAAGGCCTGTGTTTCCCATTGTTGTGCTTAACAAAACGGTTTGTATTTCTTGAAATGTTAATTTGTTTATTTGCTGAATAACCAGCCACAATCTCTAACGGCTATTATCGAAATCTCACCTTTTGAGGCTTTGTGACTTTTTGGGCTGCAAAAAAAGTTTGTCTGCAAAAGAAAAAAAATCTCTTACATCTTCTGCACTGCAGCAAAGAGAGAGCCGAGGGTTCAAACCACACCGCGTCTGTGTTGCTATTGTCTTTCCTGCCCACTGCTGTGTGGGTGGACAGGGCTAGGAATGTGTATGTGGTGGGGAAGGAAAGTGAGCACCTGTCTTGAAGAAGCCTCCACTTTAGTGCATGAACTTGCCGTGTGAGTCAACCCATTTTTCTGATCTTGAATAGCATGAAGGATTAAAGCAAATGGGTTCAGTTTACAGAGTCTCTGCGAAAGACCAGAGAAAACCAACAGGAGGCTATAAACACGCTCTCCAAATGGACCTAAAATCCTACCTAACTCCTTCAAAGGTGTACATCAAGTCAACATTACATTTGGGGCTGTCTCTGTTCTTTATAACAGGCTTCTCATCTCCTCCAGCACAATGGAGCCAGAACTTAATTGAGGTTTCGTTAGAGCATCATTATTCACCTCATACACCGACCTACCCACCGGCGAGCCTCTCTTTGCTGGGGTTGGGGGAGCGAGAGCGAGGAAGAGAGGAAGTAGGGCTTCCATACGGTTTCTGCAACATTACAAAAAAGGCCATTTCTACTCAGCAATAGTAAAACATGATCTTTAATTTAAAGGCAAGTGTTTGCAGAGTGTGGGGGAGATAGTGTATTGAACCACAAAAGGCTATGTAAACAGGCTATAAGAAGGGTCTGCCAGTGTATTAATGACTCTCCGCAGCTTTAGAGGTGCAGTGATTTTAGGTTAGTCTGGCCTGCCCTTTTATTGAATGAGCAGATTACTTTCCTGATTGATTTTCTCACCAGCATTGGTGGGTGTGATTTCCGACAATCTGTTTAAATTGACCACGGTGTGTTCTGTTCCCTACGAAAGGGGCGAGGTGTGTGGGGACAGGACTGAATGAACAACTACGGTGGTGAGGTGAGCACTTGCTCACTTTAATGTAGGAAAGAATTTTTTTTGGGGAAAAAGATTGTTCTCAATGACATATACATTTATATTTATTTGAAAAATAAATTTTAAAACTTTGCCAAAAAAAACATTGTGTGTATCCGTGTTTTCTGTCCAGACCTTCACTGTTTTATGGTTATTTCCTCATCACCTGCGCTTATCAGATGTCAAATGACCCAACAGGTGGAGGGAGTCCTGTAGCATGTTAGTTCGAGAGGACCTGGGTGGGTAATCGCAGGAACCCGATTGTTAGTCGATTAGTGGATCACTTTCCAGGGGCAATAATCCCTTCAAAAAATAAATAATAATTTGGTCACTCAATCCATGACTGTCTGTGGGGACACACTTCTGTGTGTAAATGGCTGCTGTGTTTCACCCACAAAATATAGTCAATTCATTTCACAGTAGATTCTGTGAAGCTCTTTGCAACGTCTCAACAACAAATAAATATATAAATACAATATAAAGTGCAAGAATTATTATTATTAACAGCCACAAGATCCCCGCAACTATCGGGAAACTGAAGAATTCAAGCGTGTGAATGCAACTGACTTTCTGATGGAACAAACGAATGAATATCGGCCGAAACTATGCAGCTGAGCAAAGCAAGTGGATCCTCAAGTGAGTTTGTGTGGAATTTAGTTTGCTTTAAGGGTGCAAACAATCTTCCTAAAATGGGAAAATTAACAGATTCCACGTTGGGAAGTGGAATCACACAGTCTAAGATGACACTCCAATGTAGCGCTGTGGGGATGTGTTGCATTGTCTGAGGTGCCATCCTTCGAATGAGACGTTAAACTGAGGTCTCGTCTGTCTGTTCAGGTAGACTTCAAAGATCCCGCGACGCTATTCAAAAAGGAGAAGGGACATTCTCTTATTTCTCCTGGTGTCCTGGCCAAATTGGTTGTTTGTTGGACATTGCTTTGGGCAATTGTGCTGCTCGGTAAACAGTTGTGTGGAGTAAGAAGTAAGGAAATTTACTCAGGTTTAGCCGTGTCTGGGAATCAAACCCAGGTCCTCTCACTTGCGAATTGACTGCGCTATTCAATGCATTGCCGGACCCCCAGCGGCTCAGACACTTTCAATAACTGATCAAAATCAAAATAATAATAATCAACACTTAAGTCATTTTTGAATTGCACCTTTAATATGATGATTCATAATTGGAATTAAATAGACTTTCTTTCTTATAGCATTCCTTTACATTATACATTATAGCAATGTGTCTCTGACAAAACAATAATACACTTAGTTTTTTCTTCTACTCTGTGACACCCGGCGTGCAATGTGTTCACTGCTGAGGCTTTGAGAAGGTAATTGGGGGTGAAGGAATGTTGTGATATCAAGTCTCCATTTATCAACAACTCACATCTGGTGATCTTTATTTTGGCATTTACTTTTCTGCAATAGCTTTGCTATGTGTGAGGGGCCAGACCCAGAACTCAAACTGGAGAGAGAACAGCACCATTGTAACACCGGGATGGGGTCTGTGTGTGTGAGAGAAAAAGTGTGAGAGGGAGTGTGAGTGTGTGCAAGAGAGGGGATGTGAGTGTGTGTGTCTGTGTGTGTGTGGACTGTACGGCAGCCTGGACCAGGAGGCTCGAACCCACAACCTTCTGACCCAGATGTGAGAGCACGAGCGACAGCCAGGAAGATCCTGGCTACTGATTCTGTGCACAGAGCAGTGTCTATACTCAACCACACAGAAGAGCATTGACAGCCACACACACACTGAACAGGAGTAAAATATACAGCAACGAAGCAAGGCATCCAGATAATAAAGGTGAGAAATGGGGACTCAATACAGCTCTTATTTCAGAAAGATTCTATATACTGTACAAAACAATAATATATATATATCTTATTTTAATCTTCCATTTGGGGCGTGTTCCCTGATATCGCAGTTACAGACTCCACGTGAGTCGCCGAGTCTCCTGCTCCTTCCCCCAAACTCCTCGTCCTTAACATCCCTCCTTCAAACATCTAATTCCCTTTTAAAATAATTCATAAGAATTTGCCGGCGAAAGAAGACCGAGGTTCATTCAGTTTTGCCTTCCACCATCCTGGCAGTCACTTGACAGGCAGTGTCCCAAACTATACACCGTCTCCCCAGATATTATTTCCTAACAGAAATCTATCTCATTTGTTCTTGAAAGAATCAACACTTTCTGCTTCCACCGTCTCCCGAGGGAGTCTGTTCCATACGTTTACTAACTCGCTCACTGAAGTAGTGTTTCCGCAGATTTCTTCTGAATTTACCCCCGTCAATCGCAGGCCGTGGCTCTGTTCAAGATAGAACAGCTGATCATGGTCTACTTTATATATTCCATTCAGAATCTTAAAGCCCGTAATCATATCATCCCTCACCCTCCCACTCAGCTCCCACCCCCAGCTCAGATACCCAGTAAGTGCTTTGATGTCCGCCCGACGTGAAAGAAACTCTGAACTCTATCCCGCAATCCCTCTGGCTCATCCCCTCTCTTGCTTCCTTCAAGTCCCGTCTAAAGACCTTACTCTTCGCCCGCGCCTTTGGCCACCACCCCACCCACCCCCCAGCCGCCCCACTTCACCCACCCCGCCCTCTGCCCCCCCTGACCCCAACTCCCAGCTCGGGCCCAAAAGCCCTGATTATTCAGTGTCCTGGGGATGTCTTTCTGATGTGAAGGGAAGGAGTTAGATAAGTGTAATTTGCTACAGAAATAGAGAGATCTGGGAACGCTCAGCGGGTCAGGCAGCATTTATGGAGAGAGGAAAGTGAGTCAACGTTTCAGGTCCACGACCCTTTGTCAGGACTCGCCAGTTCTGACGAAGGGTCGTGGACCCGAAGCATTGACTCACTTTCCTCTCTCCATAGATGCTGCCTGACCCGCTGAGCGTCCCCAGATCTCTCTGTTTTTGTTTCAGATTCCAGCCTCTGCAGTATTTTCTGTTTTGTTCAAGTGTAATTTGCTGTTGTCTTCAGGTGGGATTTAAAGGAGGATAAAGGGGTCGGGGAGTTCCAGAGATCAGGGGCACAGTGGCTGAAGGCACGGCCAATGATGGTGGGATTGAGGGGTCAAGGGACAAGCAGTCTCCAGTTGTATTAGCCGAGCGAGAGGGGGGGGGGGATCGGACGAGTGGGGTTGGGGCGGGGTGTTGTAAAGCAGATGTATTATCTCGGGATAACGAGCGAGCAGTGAGGACCTTGTCTTATATTGAGTGGGGGGGGGGGGGGGCGCCATTTTGGTCATAGAAACAGGAGTAGGCCATACAGCCCCTTGAGTCTGTTCCTCCATTCTATTACTATTAATATTTCTATTAATGGCTGATCTGTACCTCAATTCCAATTATAACAACAAGTATATCTGTATAGCGCCTTTCACGTCGGGTCAATTACCTGCCTTTGCCCATGTCCATTGATCCCCTGACCTAACAAACATCTCTCCATCTCAACCTTGAAAATTGGAGCGGATCCAACATCCACAGCCTTTTGTGGGAGAGAGTCACCAGAGGAGTGGAGGGTGGGAGAGCATGAGGGGAGAGAGAGAGAGGGGGGTGGGGTTAGACCTGCTAACTCCATATCAACCTGTCACTCTCCCTCCGCTCAGCAGGCTCTGGCCTACTCATCGGTGGTCAAGCTTTCAGCCTCTCTGCCCCCACCCTCTGGAACTCCATCCCACATTCCCTTTGCCTCACCCCCTCCCTCACCTCCTTCAAGGCCCATCTGAAGATCTTCATCATCGACCTCGCCTTCGGACACCATCCTACCCCCACGCTCCCTGCCTTCCACCCCCCCCCCCCCCTGAGCCCAACCCCCAGCTCGGGTCCAAATCCCTGACTATCCAGAGCCTTGGGATGTCCTCCCCGGGTGATGGACGCTGTACAGATGTGAGTTGTTGTTGTTCTTGTCAGTTGCTGACCTCGCTGTATGAGGGGTAGTACGACAGGTCAGTAAAGATGTCGTTGGGGTTCTGACAGCCCAGGTTACAGAAACACGAGTTGATCCACATGAGGTCCTTGGAGAAGGAGGTGCCGTCGGGGCAGGTGAAGGTCACGGGGATGGTTCTGGTCCTCAGGGGGCCACAGCAACGCTCATCTGTGCACCCCCCGCAGTACTTGGGCCGATACGAGCGGCGGCTCACACACCCCGACAGTGTGTAGTGTAGAGGCTCCGTCTGCTTCAGCACACTCAGGCATCGCTTCCCCGGCTGTGGGTAAACAACAACAACAACAGTCAGAGACCAGCAGGAGAGAGAGGGAAGAGGGGGGAGAGGGGAAGAGAGAGGTGGGAGGGGGAGAGAGCAAGGGGAGAGATGGGGGCGGGGAGAGAGAGGGGGGGAGGGAGAGGAGGGAGAGAGAGAAGGGTAGAGGGGGAGAGAGAGTGGGGGAAAAGAGAGAGGGAGAGTGGAGAGAATGAGAGGGGGATTAGAGGGAGAGAGAGGGGGAGAGGGGAGAGAGAGCGCTGCGTTTACCTACAAATACACAGTCACCACACTTTACGGTATATGCTGCGAAGCGCTCTGAGGCTGATGATCAGGATCTGTATCAGATGCAGGGATTGTGTCGTATGAATGTGTCACAAAACGGTTCAGGGTGGGTGCAGTCCTCCCCTCAGCCAGGAGGGGGCACTGTCACGCTGCGTCTGAGTTACACAGCACAATGCTGCCGCCTAGAGGCAGATCCCTGTTACTGCACAAAGCAAGTCGCTGGGAACCCTCAGCAGGTCAGGCAGCATCTACGGAGAGAGGAACGTAAGCCAACGTTGACTCATTTTCCTCCCTCCATAGATGCTGCCTGACCTGCTGAGTGTTTCCAACGACTGTCGTGGATCCGAACGCTGACTCACTTGTTGAATGTGAACAAGACTGAGGCCCTCCTGATCGGCTCACACCAGCGCCTCTGCACCTCAGGCTCCAGCAACATCAACCTCCATGGTTGCTCACGGCAACTCACCAGCCACCAACTGGGTGTCTTGTTCAACCCTCATCTGTCTTTTCTCCCCCACATTCAAGCCATGACCCACTCTGCCTTCCCTCACCTCCGTAACATCGCCCGACTCTGTCACTACCTCACCCCTCAGGCCTCTGAAACTCTTGTTCATACCTTCATCACCTCAAGGCTCAACTATGCAAACTCCCTACTTGTTGGCCTTCCCAACCCCTCCCTCCACAGCTGCAGATCATCCAGAACTCTGCCGCCGGTGTCCTCTCCCGCACCAAACTCCGTGACCCCATCTCCCCCATTCTTGCCCGACTCCATTGGCTCTCTATCCTTCAGAGGATCCAGTTCAAGATCCTGGTCCTCACCTACAAAGCCCTCCATGGCCTCGCCCCACCCTACCTCTGCGACCTCCTAACCCCCTACCAACCTGCCCGTTCCCTCCGCTCACCCGGCTCTGGCTGCTCCACGTCCCCCGCCCCACCATTGGCGGGACAGCCTTCAGCCACTCTGTCCCCAACCTCTGGAATTCCATCCCCCAGTCACTCCGCCTCTCCCCCTCCGTAGCCTCCTTCAAGTCCCGCCTCAAGACCCTCCTCTTCAACCATGCCATCGGCCACCCTCCTCCCCCTGACCCCAGCTCGGGTCTGAAATGCTGTACTCTGTCCAGCTCCTGGGAACGTCCTCCCGACGTGAAAGGCGCTAAACAAATGTAATCCTGTTATTGTTGTTGAGTGTTCCCAGCGACGTCTGTTTTTCTTTCAGATTTACAGCATTTTGGGCCAGAGTGGTGATAGATTGGCTTCCAGGACCTCCCCCTCTCTCTCTCTCTCTCTCGCCCCCTCTTTCTCTCCCTATGAAAGATGGCAGCCAGACTCGCCTCTTCTGTGTCAGAAGGTTGTGGGTTCGAGCCCCATAATAAGCCTTGTTGGTTCCTGCCCCCGGGCGCAGTGTGTGAGGTGTGTGTGGGCTGAGGCTCTGACCTTGATGTGCTCGGTGATGTCCACGTCACATGGCCTGAGGAGGCAGAGGCGTCGCTCCTTGCCCAGGTGACAGTGTTGGTTATCGTTGGAGACTCGGGTGGAGATGCCCATCCCACACGTCTTGCTGCAGGCGCTCCAGCCCGTGGTCTGCACCAGGCAGTTCTTACGCCAAACCTCCGAGTCCCCGCCGTACGCTGTGGGTGGGGGGGGAGTGAGGCAGGGGGTTAGCGTTGGCATAGAGACAGGGATGAAAGCCGGAGCCGGCTTGTCCTCCCCTCCCCTCCCACCGTGATGTACCTGACAGCGCCTTCGAACGTCCTCCCCACCTGAGAACCACTGCGACAATGTCACTTGTTTTTGATAATATAGTGAGGCCCCGCCCTGATATAGTGAGGCCCCGCCCTGATATAGTGAGGCTCCGCCCTGATATAGTGAGGCCCCGCCCCGATATAGTGAGGCCCCGCCCTGATACAGTGAAGCCCCACCTTGACATAGTGAAGCTCCACCTTAACATGGTGAAGCGCTCTGTGGCGCTATCCTGCGTGGAGGGCGCTCTGTAAGTGCAAGTTGTTCTTAAGACCATAAGAATTAGGAGCAGGAGTTGGCCATTCAGCCCCTCGAGCCTGTGCCCCGCCATTTAATAAGATCGTGGCTGATCTTCTAACCTAATCCCATTACCCGCCCTATCCCCATATCCCTTAATCCCTCCATCCTTCAGAAATCTACAACCTCAGCCTTGAATAAGTTTAAGGACTGACTGAGATCCACGGCCTCTGCGGTAGAGAATTCCATAAATTCACTGCCCTCTGAGTGAAGAAATGTTTCCTCAACTCAATCCAAAACGGCTGATCCTTAACCCTGAGACTATGACCCAAGTTTTAGATTCTCCAACCGGGGAAACAGTCTCAAGGCCCTGAAGCCCCGCCCACATACCAAAGCCCCGCCCACACACTGAAGCCCCGCCCACATACCAAAGTCCCGCCCACACACTGAAGCCCCGCCCACATACCAAAGCCCTGCCCACACACTGAAGCCCCGCCCACATACCAAAGTCCCGCCCACACACTGAAGCCCCGCCCACATACCAAAGTCCCGCCCACACACTGAAGCCCCGCCCACATACCAAAGCCCTGCCCACACACTGAAGCCCCGCCCACATACCAAAGCCCTGCCCACACACTGAAGCCCAGCCCACATACCAAAGTCCCGCCCACACACGGAAGCCCCGCCCACATACCAAAGTCCCGCCCACACACTGAAGCCCCGCCCACATACCAAAGTCCCGCCCACACACTGAAGCCCCGCCCAGTCACGTACCTGACATGGACACGTGTCGCGGCGCCGGTTTGCGGAGACGCTTTGACTGGTCACAGATCCACTGCTCACAGCAGCGGCCGAGCAGCCGGACACTCTTGGGGTGTTGGCACCACACGAGGGGGGGGCGGGACTGGCGACACGCGGGTACACAGCCAATGGCACCGTTCACACACGTGCACTTGTACTTGCAGTTGGGCTGAAAGTTCTGTCCATTGGCAAAACGTCGCCCATTCAGCTCACAGCCAACGCCAACCAGATCTGCAACAACAACAACAACCAGGTCTGCAACCCAACCAGAACAATAACAACAACAACAACAACAACACAACAACAACAACAACAACAACCAGGTCTGCAACCCAACCAGAACAATAACAACAACAACAACAACAACAACAACAACCAGGTCTGCAACCCAACCAGAACAATAACAACAACAACAACAACAACAACCAGGTCTGCAACCCAACCAGAACAATAACAACAACAGTGACCATAATACTATTAGGTTTAGATTACTCATGAACAGGGACAAAGTACAGTCGAGGGTGAAAATGGTTGACTGGAAAAGGGCTAATTTTGATGGGCTAAAGAGGGAGTGAGAGTTGGTGGACTGGCAAGTGAGAATGGCAGGTCAAACAACTCATGAGCAATAGGAGATCTTCAAAGATACGATAGCTCAGGGTCTAAATAGATATATTCCCACAACAGGGAAATGTGCGACAACCAAGCCCGGCCTGGATGGCCAGGGATATTCTGTTGAGGATGAAAAAGAAGAAGATGGCGTACGACAATTGGAAGATGCAAGACACTGAGGATAGCAAAGCGCATTATAGAGAATGCAGGAGTGACCTTAAAAGAGTGATAAGACAGACATGAGAAGAGGTTAGTGGGTAACATAACGGGGAATCCTAAAATATTTTATAAGCACATAAAGGAAAAAAGGTTAGTTAAAGGTAGGGTGGGGCCAATCAAAGGCAATGACGGCCATCTTGTTGTGGAGGCAGAGGGATGGCTGATGTACTAAATGAGTACTTTGCATCTGTCTTCACAACGGAAACGGATGCCCCAAATGCTGCAGCATTGGATGAGAGGGCAGAGGACATAGATCAGATTACTATCGACAGAGAGGAAGTTCTGAAAAGATTGACTGGGCTCAAAATTGATAAGTCACCAGGACCAGATGGGTTTCACCCAAGGTTGCTGTGGGAGATACGGGTTCAAATAGCGGAGGCTTTGGCCATTATATTTCAATCGTCATTGGACACAGGAGTGGTGCCAAGAGACTGGAGAGTGGCTAATGTTACCCCCTCTACAAAAAGGGGCAGAAAGACAAACCCGGAAATTACAGGCCAGTCAGCCTAACTTCGGTAATAGGAAAGCTACTGGAGACCGTAATCCGGGACAAAATAAATCTCTACTGAGAGGAACACGAGGTAATTAGAGACAGCCAACATGGATTTGTTAAAGGCAAATTTTGCCTAACAAATCTAATAGAATTTTTTGAAGAGGTGACTGCGAGGGTTGATGAGGGAAATGCGGTGGACGTTATTTACATGGATTTCAAAAAGGCTTTTGACACAGTACCGCATAAGAGGTTAATAAAAAAATTAGAGGCCACCGTATTAAGGGGACAGTGGCAGTTTGGATTAGGAACTGACTGAGTGACAGAAAGCAGAGGGTGGTGGTTAATGGGTGTTTCTCGAAATGGAAGGAGGTGTGCAGCGGTGTCCCCCAGGGATCGGTATTGGGACCACTGCTCTTTCTAATATATATTAATGATCTGGACTTGGGCATAGAGAGCACTATTTCCAAGTTTGCAGATGATACAAAGTTAGGTCGGGTAGTAAATAGTGAGGAGGACTGTAACCAACTGCAGCAGACATACACAGAATGGTGGAATGGGCTGACATGTGGCAAATGGATTTCAATGTGGATAAGTGTGAGGTGATACACGTAGGTATGAAAAATGATAGGAGGCGATATAGACTTGGAGCTCAATCTTAAGGGGGTGAACGTACAGAGAGATCTGGGTGTTCAAGTAAGCGAATCATTAAAGGTAGTGGGGCAGGTAGATAGGGCAGTAAAAAAGGCATTTGGTGTACTGAGCTTTATTAGTCGGGGCATAGAGTATAAAAGTAGGGGTTATGGTTAATCTGTACAAAACACTGGTTAGGCCTCAGCTGGAGTACTGCGTCCAGTTCTGGGCCCATTACCTCAGGAAGGACATTAAGGCACTGGAAAGGGTACAGAGGAGATTCACGAGAATGATACCAGGAATGGGGAACCTTAGCTATGAGGACAGTGGAGAAGTTAGGACTTTTCCCATTAGAGCAGAGAAGGTTACGTGGGGACCTGATAGAGGTCTTCAAGATCATGAAAGGTTTCGACAGGTGAGATAGGGAAAGCTGTTTCCGCTGGTAGGTGTGTCTGTGACCCGCGGTCACAGTCTGAAGATATCACCAAAAGAAGCAGAGGGGAGGGTTAGAAGAAATGTTTTCACTCAGTGAGTTGTTGGAATTTGGAATGATCCGCCCGAAAGGGCAGTGAAGTCCGATTCAATAACAGCTTTTAAGAGAGAACTGGACAGGTATCGGGGAAGACGGGTTTGGGGGGTTATGGGGAGAAAGCTGGTGATTGGGGTCAGTGAAAGTGACGCTCTGTCAAAGAGCCGCACAGACTCGATGGGCCGAATGGCCTCCTTCAGTGCCGTAACATTCTATGGATCTATGAAACAACAAACAGAACAACAACAATATCAAAAACAACCAGAATAACAACAACAATAACAACCAAAACAACAACCAGAACGATAACAACAACGACAACAACCATAATAATAACAACAATAACAATAAGAACAACAATAACAACAATAAGAACAACAATAACAACAACAATAACAACCATAATAATAACAACAATAGCAACAACAACAACAACCATAATAATAACAATAGCAATCATAATAATAATTGTATTTGATCCAACGCATCACAAGACGTCTCAAAGCGCTTTCCAGAGTCAACAGTAACGTAACTGTGTAGTTTGTGGGTGAAACACAGCAGCCAATTGCACACAGCGGTGGCCCACTCCCCCTCTCGCCCCCAGGCTGGGGTCTCCCCCTCCACTTCCCCTCTCATCCCCAGGATGGGGTCTCCCCTCCACTCCCCCCCCCCACCCACCCCTCCTGCCCCAGGTTGGGGTCTCCCCCTCCACTCCCCCCCACTCCCCACTCCCCCCTCGCGCCCCCAGGCTGGGGTCTCTCCCTCCACTCCCCACCCCACTCCCCCTCTCGCCCCCAAGCTGGGGTCTCTCCCTCCACTCCCCCTCTCGCCCCCAGGCTGGGGTCTCTCCCTCCACTCCCCCCACCCACTCCCCCTCTCGCTCTCAGGGCTGGGATCTCTCCATCCCCCCCACCCACCCCTCCCACCCCTGGGCTGGCAGTGGAGGAGGAGGAGGATACTTACGCGCACATAGTCCCACCTCATAGCGGGGCCGATCTTTGCTGTAGTCACAATAGAGCTCACGGTGGGGGTCACAGGTGTCAGCCTCAGTGCAGGACTCCCCGAGCTGCTTAGCGCAAGTCCGACAGCAGTCACAGCCGTCAGTCACCAGGCTGACCCCCGGGGGACAGTCAGGGGGAGACAGGGGGCACGCGCACGGCCAGTGACAGTACTGGGTGCGGTTGTAGGGGTCGATGGGGCTCTCGGTGGTCCTCAAGGCCCCCGCAGCAGCTGTGGAGTTCTGAGCGAGGATCTGAGCAGAAGACGAGATCATTATTATTATTTGAGTGCAAAATACTGCAGATCTGAAACAAAACAGAGGTCACCGGGAACACTCAGCAGGTCAGGCAGCATCTATGGAGAGAGGAAAGTGAGTCAATATTTCGGGTCCACGACAGAGTCGGGGTCGGGCTCCGCCACTGTTAAGGGCTCTGAGACGCTGCCCTGAGTGGAGGGCGCTATATAAGTGCAAGTTGTTGTCGTTGTTGATAGGAACACAGGAGCAGGAGGTGGCCATTCAGCCCCTTGAGAGCCTGTTCTGCCATTCTATAGGAACATGGCTGATCTGTACCTCAACTCCAATTACCCGCCTTTGCCTCGAATCCCGATATCCCGACCTCACAAACATCTGTGCAGCAGAAGAGAGAGGTCCCTATGTGGCCACTGGAGGGTGTCGCGGGCCCAGGACAGAGCAGGTCGGGAGGGACTGAATATAATAAAGTGACTTATGTTTTGCATCGAGTTGAAAATCACCACAAAATAATTCAGCATCGCGCCCCCACCCCCCACCCCCCCCATAGTCGAGAGGACTCGGGTTCGATTCCCGAACAGAGCGAAACCTTCGGCAAGTTTCCTTACTCCACAGCCCTCTGTTTACCGGCAGTGAGTGGGAATCCGGTTCTTAGTCGATTGAGGATCAATTTCTGGGGTAATAATTGCTTCAAAATAAATAAATTGGTCACTTCAACCCACGGCTGTTTGTGGGACACTGCCGTGTGCAATTGGCTCCTGTGTTTCGCTCACAAAATACAGTCAATTCAAATCACAGTTATTATGATGATCCGCACCATTGCCAAACTCCGCCACTGCCTCACCCCTCAGGTGAGACCCCCACCCACACATTCGTCACCTCAAGGCTCGATTACGGGAACTCCCTCCTCATCGGCCTTCCCACCTCTTCCCTTCACAACCTGCAGATCATCCACAACTCTGCAGCTCATGTACTCTCACGCACCAGACTCCGAGACCCCATCACTCCCACCCTCGCCCGACCCCATCACTCCCACCCTCGCCCGACCCCATCACTCCCACCCTCGCCCGACCCCATCACTCCCACCCTCGCCCGACCCCATCACTCCCACCCTCGCCCGACCCCATCACCCCATCCTCGCCCGACCCCATCACCCTCGCCCGACCCCATCACCCTCGCCCGACCCCATCACTCCCACCCTCGTCCGATTCCACTGGCACCCCATCCCCCAGAGGATCGAGTTCAAAATCCTCGTCCTCACCTTTAAGGCCATCCATGGCTTTGCCCCCTCCCACCTCTCTGACCTGCTGACTCCCTACCAACCTGCCCCCTCCCTCCGTTCATCGGGCTCCGGCTGCTCCATGTCTCCTGCCCGACCCGCCCTACCATCGGTGTCTGGGCTTTCAGCCTCTCTGCCCCCACACTCTGGAACTCCATCCCACGGTCCCTTGGCCTCGCTTCCTCCCTCGCCTCCTTCAAGGCCGGTCTCAAGTCCCTCCTCTTCGACCGTCCCTTTGGTCTCCCTCCCACCTCTCTGTCTTCCCTCACCCCTTTGCTTTGGGACGTCCTCCCGACGTGAAAGACGCTCTATAGATGTCATTGTGTTGTTGTGGGGGGGGGGGGAGGGTAGGACCAGTCGATGGCTCTTTCAAAGAGTCGGCACAGGAATGAGCGGCAGAATAGCCTCCTTCTGTGTAATAAGATTCTATGATTCTATGATACAGTGCCGTGTCATGTCTTTGAGGCGACCAAAGCGCTTCACAGAATAAACTCTAAAATGAATTAACGGTATCTTTTTGTGGGTGAAACGTGGCAGCCAATTGCGCACAACAGCGTCCCACAAACAGTCGTGGATTGAAGTGACCAAATTATTATTATTATTGTTTTTTTGAAGGGATTATTACCCCTGGAAAGCGATCTGTCAATTATAAGAACATAAGAAATTCTCGATGAAAAAAGACCAAGGTCCATCCGGTTGGCCTTCCACCTCCCTGGTGGTCACATGTACATATGTCCCCATCTCCCTGTGCGCTGTATCCCATCATATTATTCCCTAAAAGAAAACTGTCTAATCTGCGTTTGAAAGTATCAACATTTCCTGCTTCACCGTCTCCCCGGGGAGTCTGTTCCACACGGTCACTATCCGCTCACTGAAATGGTGTTTGGTGGACTTGTTCTGTATTTATGCCCTTCAATCGCAGGCCGTGGCCTCTGGTTTACTATTCTGGACACGTTGAAGCAGCCCATCATGATCCAGATTGTTTGGCCCCTTTAGAACCTTAGACAGCAATCATATCGCCTCATCGACTAACAATTTACATTTCAACAGCGTCTTTCACGTCGGAAGGACGTCCCAAGGCGCTGGCTGGACCGTTAGGTATTTGGACCCGAGCTGGGGGTTGGGATCAGGAGGGGCTGGAGGGCAGGGAGGGTGGAGGTAGGACAGTGACCAAAGGCGCGGTCAAAGAGGAGGGTCTTGAGACATGCCCTGAGGGAGGCGAGGGGTAGGGTGTGAGGGGGAGGGACTGTGGGATGCAGTTCCAGAGGGTGGGGCAGAGAGGCTGAAGGCCTGACCGGCAATGGTGGGGTGGGCCGGGCGGGGCCGGGGAGCAGGCCAGAGCCTGCAGGTTGATATGGGGTTAGCAGGTCACACAGGTGGGAGTTAGCACAAGGAACTCGTGCCCATCAGTGACAGTGAGCACTGGATCATTGGCCGTTCACTCAGCAACTCCACAAATGTGCGTCATCTGCGATAACCTCTGACCTTCCCTCTTTCTTAGTTCTTTCCTAGTTCCAGCGCCTCGGGACGTCCTCCCGACGTGAAAGGCGCTCTATAAATGGAATCTTGTTGTTGTTGTTCTTCATCACTTCCTTTTTTAAGGGAAACCTTTGTGTGCCTCTGGCTCGGTCTGTGCTGTTCGCTCCTTATTATTAACAATAATACTTACATTTGATACAGAGCCTTATCACATCTTCAAGACGACTCAAAGCGCTTCACAGGATATACTGTGGAGTCCTGTAGCTCAGTGGTTAGAGCACTCGCTTTGCAAGTGAGAGACCTGAGTTCAATCCCAGGCAGAGGGCGAAACCTTGGGCAAGTTTCCTTACTCCACACAGAGCCTAATAATAATCCCTCCAAAACCAAACACAATAATAAATTGGTCATTTTCAATCCACGACTGTTTGTGGGACATTGCTGTGCGCAATTGGCTGCCGCGTTCGCCCACAAATATACAGTCAATTCACTTTACAGTGTGTTCTGTGAAGCGCTTTGGGACGTCCTCCCGACGTGAAAAGCGCTATATCAAATGCAAGGATTATTATTATTATTACTGTAAAGTGTAGTGACTGTGTATTTTGTGGACGAAATGCGGCAGCCAAGAAATGTTCACAATTCTGAGCCACCTTGAATTGTAAGCCAATGGTTTTGAACCTAAAGCTATGATGAATTTGGAAGCTGCGTTGATGTTTTTTGGTCAGCCGGGTGTCTGACACATGCGGAAACTCATCACCACGAGTTTCCATGCATTCCACCTTGACATGGAAATTGCCAGTGTCTGGAATGGAATGCCCTCTCGTTCCCTCTCTCTCCCCCGTTTTACCTAATTGCGGAGAGTATTAGGCGCAGGTTGGTGAGAGCTAAAGTTTGGGGATCCCAGAGTGTGTATTGGGGGTAACTGCTGGAGTCTAACCATCTAAATAATAATAATAATCCTTGCATTTGATATAGTGCCTTATCATGTCATTGAGACATCTCAAAGCGCTTCACAGAATATACTGTAAAGTGTAGTGACTGAATACTTTGTGGATGAAACCCGGCAGCCAGTTACACACAGCAGTGCCCCCACACACAGCCGTGGGGCGAGTGGGCAATATTATTTGGGGGATTGTTGTCCAGGACACCGGGAGAGAGAGAAACTCCCTTCTCTTTTCCAATAGCCCCGCGGGATCTTTACCATCCCCCCGAACAGGCAGACGGGACCTCGGGTTAACGTCTCCTCCCGAGGACGGCACCTCCCACAGTGCCCCCCCCCCCAGCGCTGTATTGGAGCATCAGCTTAGACTGTGTGATTCCAAGTCCTGACGTGGGGGTTGAACCCACAACCTCCTGACTGAGAGAGAGAGGGAGAGAGAGAGAGAGAGAGAGGGGGAGAGAGCTACCACTGGGCCAGGCTGACACTAAATTTGGATCTTGCTCCTCATTAGCATTAGAAACAGCAGCAAAAAATAACATTATTACTTAAATTAACCCATTAATTTTACTGTAAAGTGTAGTGACTGTATTTGCAGGGTGTAACCTGGCTGTCAATTTGCACCCAACAACATCCCACAAACAGCTGTGGAGCAAGTGAATGATTTTAACTTGGAGCAAGAAACTCCCTCATCTTCCAAGTCCAATTGGCTAAGTCACTTGGACGCTTTGACTCAGGAAACAGTATCCTAGTAACGTGAGCTTTAACTTTAACTTGACAATTGCCAACGAGGGGTGGGGGTGGGTGGGGCGGTGGGGGGGTGGGGGCGGTGGGGCATGAACATACACAGTTCAGGTCAGAGCAATGCTCTCCAGGTCTACCAGAGGTCACAGTATAACCATGACTGTTCTCTCCCTCTCTCTCTCTCTCTCTGCTTCTGTCTCTCTCCCTGAATGCCACACTCTCTCTCTGTCTCGTTTCGCCCACAAAATATACAGTCACTCCTTTATAATAATAATAATAATCCTCGCATTTGATATAGCGCTTTTCACGTCGGGAGGACGTCACAAAGCGCTTCACACAACACACTGTAAAGTGAATTGACTGTATATTTGTGGGCGAACGCGGCAGCCAATTGCGCACAGCAATGTCCCACAAACAGTCGTAGATTGAAAATGACCAATTTATTATGGTTTGGGGTTTTGGAGGGATTCTTATTAGGCGTGTGGAGTAAGGAAACTTGCCCAAGGTTTGGCCCTCTGCCTGGGATTGAACAAAACAAAACAGGTCTCTGAGCAAAGCAAAAGCGAGTGCTCTAACCACTGAGCTACAGGACTCCACTTTACAGTGTATCCTGTGAAGCGCTTTGAGACGTCTCGAAGATGTGATCAGGCGCTGTGTCAAATGCGAGGATTATTATTATTACATTCTCTCTCTGTCCCTCTCTCTCTGTCCCTCTCTCTTTCTGTTTGCCACCTTCTCTCTGTCTACAACACAAGAATGATTTGCGTTTACACAGTGCCATTAACGCGCTCATTACGCTGTTGTTGGGACCTTCTCCTTCAACTCCGTCACGAGTTTGTGACAAACACAAACGTGGACCACATTGACATGTGGACAAGATGCTGCGGTTTAAAGGGGAGGTTCAGGCAACTTGACCGTGGCCGAGAGAGTTAAAGGGGAGGTTCAGGCAACTTGACCGTGGCCGAGAGAGTTAAAGGGGAGGTTCAGGCAACTTGACCGTGGCCGAGAGAGTTAAAGGGGAGGTTCAGGCAACTTGACCGTGGCCGAGAGAGTTAAAGGGGAGGTTCAGGCAACTTGACCGTGGCCGAGAGAGTTAAAGGGGAGGTTCAGGCAACTTGACCGTGGCCGAGAGAGTTAAAGGGGAGGTTCAGGCAACTTGACCGTGGCCGAGAGAGTTAAAGGGGAGGTTCGAAAACCTAGATTCAGCCAAACAGTGAACCGTTAAAGATCCCGGACACTACCGGAAAAGAGAAGGGAGGTTCTCTGTCCGGCTCATCCGAAGGACGGCAACTGCGACACTGCAACCCCCCCCATCACCCTCCCCCCACAGCCCCCAGAGCTGCATTGGGGCATCAGCTTGGAGTGCGATTTGAGTCCTGATGTGGGGCTTGAACCCACAAACTTCTGACCCAGAGGCGAGAGCGTGAGTGACTGAGCCAGGCTGACTGACACACACACACACACGCAGAGAGCCCCCTCCCCCCCACTCACACACACACTCACACACACACACAGACACCCCCCCATTCACTCACACACTCATACACAGACCCCTGAAAGAAAATGATACACTCCCTTTGAAACAAAGTTTGGCCAAAGCAGTTTCGCCCCTTCCCCCCCCCCCCCCCCCACTCCCTCTCCCGTAAGACATATCCCCTTTAAATGCAGCGTTCACCCCAGGAGCTCAGGATGGGTTGTAAAGAACATGAGCCTCGTTACTACCTGAGGGAGAGCGAGAGCATCAGAGGAAGTGAGGAAAGTCTGCCCTACAGCCAGCAACACACACACACTCCCCCAGCCCAGGCACTCAGACGAGGATCAATAAGAATCTGTGCCTTTCATGTCCTGTAGCTCGGGGTTAGAGCCCTCGCCGAGCGAGCGGGAGGACCTGGGTTCGATTCCCGGGCGGGTCTGGTCAGGGCGAAACATTTCCTTACTCCGCACGCCTCGTTTACCCGCAGTGAGTAGTAACCCGATTGCTAGTCGATTGGCGGATCGCTTTCGGGGGGAATAATCCCTTTAAAAACAATTCGAACAATAATAATGCGGTCACCCAATCTACATCTGTTTGTGGGACAATGCTGTGCGCAATTTGCTGTCGTGTTTTGCCCACAAAATACTCGGTTAATGGCCAGCATTGCGGTTGTTGGCTCAGGAGCAGCGAAGATTGAAAAAAAATTACCCGCCCCATCCCCCCCCACCCCAAAAAAACATGGTTTCTGAGCCTTTTTAACACAAACTCAGAAACAAACAGATGTTAACAAATCCTTTACAGATGTGTCTCTGAGATTTATCAATTTCTTACTGTCTCTCCACACTGCAGCTTTCAATAATTTTTTACAGTTCAGACACTACTATCGCACTACTCCTTGTTTTGTTTTGGGGGAGTTTGTTGGTCAGGACACAGCGAAGATTTAAGAAAACAATAAATCCTGATAAAAACATTGTTTCTGAGAGAGTTATAATAATAATAATCCTTGCATTTGATACAGCGCCTTATCACGTCTTTGAGACGTCTCAAAGCGCTTCACAGACTATACTGTAAAGTGAATTGACTGTATTTTGTGGGTGGAACGCGGCAGCCAATTGCCCACAGCAGCGTCCCCACAAACAGTTGCGGATTGAGTGACATTTTTTTTTAGTTCAACGCAAATTGAGAAACACAGTTGTTGATCTCTTTTATAATTAAAATCTCCAGCAAAGTTAGGGTTTGATTCCCGGGCGCGGTGAAACCTGAGGCAAATTTCCTTCCTCCACACGCCTCTGTTTACCAGCAGTCAGTAGGAACCCGGTTGTTAGTCAATTGGCGGATTGCTTTCTGGGATAATGATCCCTTCAAAAGCAAAATAATAATTTGGTCACTTAATCTATGTTTGTGGGACACTGCTGTGCACAATTGGCTGTCGCGTTTCGACCACAAAATCAGTCAACCACTTTACCAGTATATACTGTGTAGAACTTTGAGTCGTCTTGAAGATGTGATGAGGCGCTGGATCAAATGCCAGGATTATTATTATTATTATTATCATTATTATTATCTGGATATCAGAATTTTTTTTATTTTGTCAACAAAAAATATAAAATATTCCTATGTAAGTATGAAATCCCCCCCCCACCACACACACAGACACACACACACCTCTCCTTTTTATTCCTCCCACCCCACCCCTCATCCCTGTTCCTAAAACAACATTAAGTTTTTTTTTGCCACGTGTTTGATCAGTAGAAGTTTACTCATCACAACACATCTCCAGTCTGGGTTACATCAACTCTGCATTCCTCTAGTTTTTGAACTTGTCGTCAAGCGTTGAGTGAGTAATATGTATATTCTTATCCCTCCCTCCCTCCCTCCCTCATCTCCTCCTTTCTCTTCTAAGCACTCTCCCCTCTTCAGACTCGAACCCTTCTAACCATCCCATTCTCACCCCCCAGTGACACCTCCCCCATAAAATCGCTCCCTTTATTATCTCAAAATGTACACCACACCCTCTCATCTCTATACTGGAGAATATATATGCACATAATCTAATCTAATAATAATCCTTGCATTTGATATAGCGCCTTATCACGTCTCAAAATGCTTCACAACAACAACAAATTAAGAGAATATACTATAAAGTGTAGTGACTGTGTATTTTGTGGGTGAAACGCAGCAGCCAATTGCGCACAGCAGCGTCTCACAAACAGTCGTGGGTTGAGTGACCAAATTATTATTGTTGTTGTTTATATGAAAGGATTATTACCTGTGAAAAGTGATCTGCCAATTGATGAGCAACCGGGTTCCTACTGACTGCTGGTAAACAGACGCGGGTTGAGTAAGGAAACTTGCCTAAGGTTTGCCGTACCCGGGAATCAAACCCAGGTCCTCTCGCTTGCGAGACGAGTGCTCTAAACGCTGAGCTACAGGACCCCACAGAGTATATACGTACTCTACACTGTACTCTATACATTTCACCTACAAAATACGCAGTCAATTCACTTTACAGTGTGTCCTGTGAAGCGCTTTGAGACGTCTCAAAGACGTGATAAGGAACTGTATCAAATGTAGGGATTATTATTATTATTACTGTGCTGTTGTGATTTTCCTCCTTATACACACATTTACGCACACAGTCTTTGGAGACTGTAAGACACTTTCTCTCTCTCCCCCCCCCCACCCCTCCCCACTCACCCACAAAAAAACTTTTCTTACGGTTAACTTTGCCAAAACTTTCCCCAAACTTTGCCAAAACATCCTCTGCACAAGAAACTTTTCCCCCACTTTAAGAACTCCTCCACCCCCCTCTCTCTCTCTCCCTCTCCCTCTCTCTCTCCCCTCCCTATGCTAAAAAAAATGTTAAAGACCATAAATAAATATAACAACACAAGCCTCAGACTCACCTGCACCAGTTTGCCAGTCACTATGACACACAGCAACAAGCCCTTCATTCCTGGGACAGAGAGGAAAATTCATTGAAACTCTCAAACATGAAACTTTCCTGTTTTTTTCCCCCAATTCACAGCATCTTCCCAGGGATTTCCATCTCAGGAATGACTCATTCAACTTACTGCCTATATCTGAGCTCTGCCTCTCTCTCTCTCTCTTTCCCTTTCCCTTTCTTTTCCCCCTTTCTCTCTCTCCTCTCTCTCTCTCTCCCAGTAAAGTCAGACTATGTTCAGACCCATCTGGATGTCAGGATAATTCCCAATTACACTTTTCTCTGCTCCCTGAGCCTTTCCCATTGCTCCCCCTCTCTCTCTCTCTCTCTCTGTGCTGGAGACCAGAGGCTATTTAAAGGGACAGCTCACACCCACATACACACACCCACCCGTTGCTTATTCATGTCTGTCTCTCCTCCTCTCTTTATTCCTCCCCCTCTCTCTCTCTCCCTCTCTCTCTCTCTCCTCTCCCTCTCTCTCCCTCTCTCTCTGGGGTTTAATGCTGCGCTTTATCTTTGGGAAACAAGAAACCAGGCGATCGTCCCTTCATTTCCCTAATCTCAGCTGATGTTTCTTGTCGGCAGTCACAAATTGGTTTGAAAGGCAGACAGTAAAAGCATAATATGCACAGATCGCTCTCACACTGACACACACACCCACACACACCCCCACACACACACCCACACACACACACCCACACACACACCCACACACCCACACACACCCCCACACACACACCCACACACCCACACACCCCCCCACACACACCCACACACACCCACACACACACCCCCACATACCCCACACACACACCCCACCACCACACACACCCCACACACCCACACACACCCACACACACCCACACACACACACCCACACACACACCCACACACACCCACACACCCACACACCCCCCCACACACACCCACACACACCCACACACACACCCACACATACCCCCACACACACACCCACACACCCCCCCACACACCCCCACACACACACCCACACACACACCCACACACACACCCACACCCACACACACACACACACACCCACACACACACCCACACCCACACACACACACCCACACACACCCCCACACACACCCACACACACACACCCACACACACCCACACACACACCCACACCCACACACCCACACACACCCCCACACACACCCACACACACACCCACACACACACCCACACCCACACACACACACCCACACACCCCCACACACACCGACCCCCACACAACAAACAACAACAACAACAAGATTCCATTTATAGAGCGCCTTTCACGTCAGGAGGACGTCCCGAGGCGCTGCACAGTTGGGTCAGGACCCGAGCATTGGGGAAATGGTCAGGGTGAGGGGAGGGAAGGGAGGGAGCGAGGAGGGGGGAAATGGTCAGGGTGAGGGGAGGGAGGGAGGGAGCGAGGAGGGGGTAGAGAGTCGAGAGTGGAGCTGAAGGCTGAAGGTCAAAGAGAAAGGTTTTGAGACCGGCCTTGAAGGAGGAAAGGGAGGAAGCGGCGAAGGCACTGGGGATGGAGTTCCAGAGCCTCGGGGCTGAGAGGCTGAAGGCCCGACCACCGATGGTAGGGCGGTTGGGGCGGGGGACGTGGAGCAGACCGGAGCCAGAGGAACGGAGGGTACGGGCAGGTAGGTAGGGGGATAGTAGGTCGGAGAGGTAGGAGGGAGCGAGGCCGTGAATGGCCTTGTAGGTGAGGATGAGGATCTTGAAATCAATCCTCTGGGGGATGGGGAGCCAGTGGAGGCGAGCGAGGGTGAGGGTGAGGGTGAGGGTGAGGGCGAGGGTGAGGGCGAGGGCGAGGGTGGGAGTGATGTGGTCGCGGTGTCTGGTGCGGGACAGTACACGAGCTGCAGAGTTCTGAATGACCTGCAGTGTGGAGGGAGGGCCGGGAAGGCCGACGAGGAGAGAGTTCCCATAGTCCAGCCTTGAGGTGATAAAGGTGTGGACCAGAGTTTCAGCCGCGTGAGGGGTGAGGTAGTGCCGTAGTCTGGCGATGTTCCGGAGGTGATGGAAGGCGGTGCCAGTTGTGGTGCGGATGTGAGGGAGAAAGGACAGCTCAGGGTCGAGGGGAACCCCGAGGTTCCTGATGGCTTTGAGAGGTGGAGAGTGCGGCCTTGGATGCTGATGGTGTCAGCGCCTGAGGTGCGGAGGCGCTGACGTGAGCCAATCAGGAGGGCCTCAGTTTTGCGCACGTTGAGCTGAAGAAAGTTGTCTCTCGTCCAGGACTCGATGTCGGACAGACAGCTGTCAGGACATCGGGGGTCGTGGAGTTGAGGGTAGAGGAGGAAAGGTAGAGTTGGGTGTCATCCGCATACATGTGGGAGTGAACCCCATGTCTGCGGATGATGTCACCACAGGGGGAGCATATAGAGGGTGAAGAGGAGGGGACCGAGGACAGAGCCCTGAGGGACACCGCACGAGACAATACGGGGGGTGGAGGAGAAGCCATTTGAGGAGACAAAGTGAAGACGGTGGGAGAGGTACGACCTAAACCACTCAAGGACAGTGCCTTGAAGGTTGAGGTGGGAGGACAAGCAGTGGAGGAGGTCGACCGTATCGAATGCTGCCGATAGGTCGAGGAGGACGAGGAGGCAGAGGGAGCCCTGGTCACAGATGGTCAGGATATCATTGGTGACCTTGACCAGGGCAGTTTCTGTGCTATGGGCAGCACCGAAACCTGACTGAAGGGGTTCGAATAATGAATGGGTGGAGAGGAAAGAGCGCAGTTGGGAGGCGACAACTCTTTCCAAGACCTTGGACAGGAAGGGGAGGTTGGAGATGGGCCGGTAACTTGATAGCTGCGACGCATCAAGAGAGGGGTTTTTCAGGGTGGGAGTGATGATGGCAGTTTTTAAGGGAATGGGGACAGAGCCACAGGAGAGGGACAGGTTGACGATGTCAGTGATAAGTGACACACACACACCCGCACACACACCCGCACACACCCACCCACACACCCCCACACACACACCCACACACACACCCACACACACACCCACACACCCACACACACACACCCACACACACACCACACACACACCCACACACCCACACACACACACCCACACACACCCACACACACACCCACACCCAAACCCCCACACCCCCACACACACCCACACCCACACACCCACACACACCCCCACCTCCCCCCCCCCCACACACACACCCACACACACAGACACAGGCAGAGACACACACCCACACACACACCCACACACACACCCCCACACACAGACAGACACAGGCAGAGACACCCACCCACACCCACACACAGACACAGGCAGAGACACACACTCACACACACACAGACACACACACCCCCACACCCCCCCCCCACCCCCACCCCCCTACACACACACACTGACACAGGCAGAGACACACACCCACACCTCCCCCCACCCCCCCCCCACACACACACACAGGCAGAGACACACACCCACACCCACACACACATTCACAGACACAGAAAGAGACACACACACAGAGCCAGACATATACACACACAGACACAGAGAAGACTGAGACACACATCCACACAGAGATACACACACACACACAGACAGACACACACAAAGAGACACAGACACACACACAGACAGAGAGAGAGAGAGACATACATACACACTGACAAAGAAAGACTGAGACATAGAGAGAGACACACACAGACACATATATAGAGGCAGACACACACAGACAGACAGTCACACAGAGTAACACCCAGACACACACACACACACAGTCACACAGAGTAACACCCAGACACACACACACACAGAGACGCATACAGTGACACAGACAGATACAGACACAGAGACACATACCCAGAGGCATAGCAGGTACATTTATATACACACACAGAGACACACAGACCTACACACACACACAGAGACACACAGACCTACACACACACACACACAGAGACACACAGACCTACATACACACAGTCAGAGGCACAAATACAGGCAGATACATAGTCATAAATAGGGACACAAACAGTCACACACACATATATACAGACACAGAGAGACACAAACAGACACACACACACACGTATTCTCAGACAGACAGAGAGAGAGACCCAGACACACACACAGACACAGAGAGAGACACTGACAGAGAGACACACACAGACACCAAGAGATATACACAGACGCAGACTGAGAGAGAGAGACACAGACACACACACAGACACAAACACAGACATATACTTAGACAGAGAGAGAGATAGAGACACAGAGAGAGATATACAGACAGAGACACACACAGACACAGAGATACACAGACAGAGACACACACACACAGAGAGATATACAGACAGAGACACACACACAGACACAGAGATACACAGACAGAGACACACACACAGACCAGAGATACACAGACAGAGACACACACACACAGACACAGAGATACACAGACAGAGACACACACACAGACACAGAGATACACAGACAGAGACACACACACACACACACACAGAGATACACAGACAGAGGCACAGAGAGAGAGAGATACACACACAAACACACACACACACACATACAGACATACACACATACAGACAGAGAGTAAGAGAGACACACACAGACACAGAGAGACATACTCACACATACAGAGACAGACAGACAGACAGACAGACACAGATTACCTTCTCTGAGTGGGAAAGCAATGATCGCCAGTTTGGTGGTGTGTTTCTGTGTGTGTCTCTCTCTGTGTCCCTGTCTGTGTGTGTGTCTCTCTCTGTGTCCCTGTCTGTGTGTGTGTCTCTCTCTGTGTCCCTGTCTGTGTGTGTGTCTCTCTCTGTGTCCCTGTCTGTGTGTGTGTCTCTCTCTGTGTCCCTGTCTGTGTGTGTGTCTCTCTCTGTGTCCCTGTCTGTGTGTGTGTCTCTCTCTGTGTCCCTGTCTGTGTGTGTGTCTCTCTCTGTGTCCCTGTCTGTGTGTGTGTCTCTCTCTGTGTCCCTGTCTGTGTGTGTGTCTCTCTCTGTGTCCCTGTCTGTGTGTGTGTCTCTCTCTGTGTCCCTGTCTGTGTGTGTGTCTCTCTCTGTGTCCCTGTCTGTGTGTGTGTCTCTCTCTGTGTCCCTGTCTGTGTGTGTGTCTCTCTCTGTGTCCCTGTCTGTGTGTGTGTCTCTCTCTGTGTCCCTGTCTGTGTGTGTGTCTCTCTCTGTGTCCCTGTCTGTGTGTGTGTCTCTCTCTGTGTCCCTGTCTGTGTGTGTGTCTCTCTCTGTGTCCCTGTCTGTGTGTGTGTCTCTCTCTGTGTCCCTGTCTGTGTGTGTGTCTCTCTCTGTGTCCCTGTCTGTGTGTGTGTCTCTCTCTGTGTCCCTGTCTGTGTGTGTGTCTCTCTCTGTGTCCCTGTCTGTGTGTGTGTCTCTCTCTGTGTCCCTGTCTGTGTGTGTGTCTCTCTCTGTGTCCCTGTCTGTGTGTGTGTCTCTCTCTGTGTCCCTGTCTGTGTGTGTGTCTCTCTCTGTGTCCCTGTCTGTGTGTGTGTCTCTCTCTGTGTCCCTGTCTGTGTGTGTGTCTCTCTCTGTGTCCCTGTCTGTGTGTGTGTCTCTCTCTGTGTCCCTGTCTGTGTGTGTGTCTCTCTCTGTGTCCCTGTCTGTGTGTGTGTCTCTCTCTGTGTCCCTGTCTGTGTGTGTGTCTCTCTCTGTGTCCCTGTCTGTGTGTGTGTCTCTCTCTGTGTCCCTGTCTGTGTGTGTGTCTCTCTCTGTGTCCCTGTCTGTGTGTGTGTCTCTCTCTGTGTCCCTGTCTGTGTGTGTGTCTCTCTCTGTGTCCCTGTCTGTGTGTGTGTCTCTCTCTGTGTCCCTGTCTGTGTGTGTGTCTCTCTCTGTGTCCCTGTCTGTGTGTGTGTCTCTCTCTGTGTCCCTGTCTGTGTGTGTGTCTCTCTCTGTGTCCCTGTCTGTGTGTGTGTCTCTCTCTGTGTCCCTGTCTGTGTGTGTGTCTCTCTCTGTTTGTGTGTCCCTCTGTGTTGTATCTGTGTCTCTGAGTTCATGTGCCTCTGTGTGTCTCTCTCTGTGTGTTTGTGAGTGTGTCTCTCTCTGTGTCTGTGACTGTGTGACTCTGTGTCTGTGTGTCTCTCTCTGTGTTTGTCAGTGTGTGTATCTCTCTCTGTGTCTGTAACTGTGTGTCTCTGTGTCTGTGAGTGTGTGTCTCTCTTTCTGTGTTTGTGAGTGTATCTCTCTCTGAGTGTCTGTGAGTGTGTGTCTTTCTCTGTGTCTGTGAGTGTGTCTCTCTGTGTCTGTGACTGTGTGTCTCTGTGTCTGTGACTCTGTGTCTCTGTGTTTGTGAGTGTGTGTCTCTCTCTCGGTGCCTGTGAGTGTGTGTCTCTCTGTATGTCTGTGAGTGTGTCTCTCTCTGTATCTGTGAGTGTGTGTCTCTCTCTCTGTGTCTGTGAGTGTCTCTCTCTCTCTCTCTCTCTCTCTGTGTCTGTGAGTGTGTGTCTCTCTCTCTGTGTCTGTGAGTGTGTGTCTCTCTCTCTGTGTCTGTGAGTGTGTGTCTCTCTCTGTGTGTCTGTGAGTGTGTGCGTCTCTCTGTGTGTTTCAACCTCTCTCTGCCATCCGGCACTGTTCCTTTCCCCCCTCAAAACAGCCATTATCACCCCCACCTTGAAGACACCTTCCCGTGACCCATCACAGTATCCAGCTATCGGCCCATCTCCCACCTCCCTTTTCTGTGTAAGGTCCTTGAGAGAGCCGTTGTCTCTCAGCTTCGCTCTTTCCTCTCCTCCCGCTCCCTCCATGAGCCTCTCCAGTCGGGGTTTCTGTGCTCCCCACAGCACGGAAACTGCTCTGGTCAAGGTCACAAACGACATCCTGACCACGTGTGACCAGAGCTCCCTCTGCCTCCTCGTCCTCCTCGACCTCTCCGCTGCCTTTGATACTGTAGACCACACAATCCTCCTCCACCGCCTCTCCTCCCACCTCAACCTTCAAGGTTCTGTCCTTGACTGGTTCAGGTCCTACCTTTCACACCTCCACTTTGTCAGAGCAAACGGCTTCTCCTCCACTGTCTCATGCAGTGTTCCTCAGGGCCCTGTCCTCAGTCCCCTCCTCTTCACCCTCCACATACTCCCACATGGTGACGTCATCCGCAGACATGGAGTAACCCAACTCTACCTCTCTGCCTCCACCCTGAACTAGAATTACTGGCGTCCTGACCGACTGCCTGTCCCACATCAAATCCTGGACGATGGACAACTTTCTCCAACTCAACGTCAGCAAGAACGAGGCCCTCCTGATTGGCTCGCGCCAGCGCCTCCGCCCCTCAGACGCTGGCAGCACCAGCCTCCACGGCTGCACACTCACCCTCACTAACCCGGTCAGGAACCTGGGGGTCTTGTTTGACCCTGAACTGTCCTTTCTCCCCCACATCCGCGCCATGACCGGCACTGCCTACCACCACCTCCACAAACATTGCCAGACTCCGCCACTGCCTCACCCCTCAGCCCCCAAACCCTCACCCACACATTCGTCACCTCAAGGCTCGATTACGGGAACTCCCTCCTCATCGGCCTTCCCACCTCTTCCCTTCACAACCTGCAGATCATCCAAAACTCTGCAGCTCATGTACTCTCACGCACCAGACTCCGTGACCCCATCACTCCCACCCTCGCCCGACCCCATCACTCCCACCCTCGCCCAACCCAATCACTCCCACCCTCGCCCGACCCCATCACTCCCACCCTCGCCCGACCCCATCATTCCCACCCTCGCCCGACCCCATTACCCCCACCCTCGCCCGACCCCATTACCCCCACCCTCGCCCGACCCCATCACTCCCACCCTCGCCCGACCCCATCACTCCCACCCTCGCCCGACCCCATCATTCCCTCCCTCACCCGACCCCATCACCCTCACCCGACCCCATCACCCCCACCCTCGCCCGACCCCATCACTCCCACCCTCGCCCGACCCCATCACTCCCACCCTCGCCCGACCCCATCACTTCCACCCTCGCCCGACCCCATCACCCTCACCCGACCCCATCACCCCCACCCTCACCCGACCCCATCACTCCCACCCTCGCCCGACCCCATCACTCCCACCCTCGCCCGACCCCATCACCCCACCCTCGCCGAACTCCACCGGCTCCCCATCCCCCAGAGGATCGAGTTCAAGATCCTCGTCCTCAGCTTTAAGGCCATCCATGGCCTCGCCCTCTCCTACCTCTCTGACCTGCTGACTCCCAACCAACTTCCCCGCTCCCTCCGCTCATTGGGCTCCGGCTGCTCCATGCCTCCCGCCCGACCCGCCCTACCATCGGTGGCCTCTCTGCCCCCACACTCTGGAAGTGTGTCTTTCAGTCTGTACGTCTCATTCACTCTTTATAATATTCCGTTTAATCTCTTCTCACATGTAGATATGTTCCTGATCATTGCTTCTTCACCTGAAGTAATTTCCTGACTTGTCTCCTATCAGCTTTCTCAGACGTGATGGATCCAGAGTTGGTGCATCAACCGTAATCCAAATTAATAATAATCTCTGCATTTGATACAGCGCCTGATCACGTCATTGAGACGTCTCAAAGTGCTTTACAAGACACTGTAAAGTGAATTGACTGTATTTTTACACAGCAGCCAATTACACACAGCAGCGTCCCACAAACAGTCGTGGATTGAGTGAACAATTTTTTTTTAGGCGCAGGTTGGCGAGAGCCAAGGTTTGGGGGGACCCCAGAGTGTGTGTTGGGGTAACTGCTGGAGTGTAACCCGCTGAACCCACACCGCTCGGCCATTGATATCACTGTCCGGCAGCTTTCCCGCTGCTTGTCCAGCGAGGACCCCCCTCCCCGTTAGTTAGGGCTTTGGTTTACAGGGTTAAGAGGTCGGGGGGAAGTGGGATGATGGGGAGACTGTACAAAGTGGGTGATGGTATACACCAGCACACTGACCCGGAGCAAACTCCATCCCCACATCTCACCCGCTCTGGCCCAGGCTCCACTGGCTCCCCATCACCCAACACATCCACTTCAAGACGCTCTCACTCTCGTGTTCAAATCCATTCACTCCCTGGCACCTCCCCACCTCTCCGACCCCCTCACTCCCCACCTCTCCGACCCCCTCACTCCCCATCTCTCCAACCCCCTCACTCCCCATCTCTCCAACCCCCTCACTCCCCACCTGTCCCACCTCCTCACTCCCCACCTGTCCAACCCCTCACTCCCCACCTCTCCAACCCCCTCACACCCCACCTCTCCAACCCCCTCACTCTCCACCTCTCCGACCCCCACACTCCCACCTCTCCGAACCCACTCAGTCCCCAATTCACAACCCGGTCAGTGCCTCCGCTTGACTGGCACTGGCTCCTGCTCGTCCCTCGCACCCTCTGCACCGCCATCGAGATTGCGCTTTCAGCCACTGTGCCCCCAAACTCTGGACCCCTCTCCCTCAGTCCCTCTCCTTGCCCCCTCTCTCCCCTCTTTCAAGTATTGCCTGAAAACTTTCCTGGTCAACCGTGCTTACGGTCCCCTCCCTCCCCCCGGCTCGGAGTCAGGTTCCTTCCCTGTTAAATGCTCTGAGATGCTGCCCTGTGTGGAGGGCGCTATATAAGTGCAAGTTGTTGTTGTTGAGGGTCCTGTGTACAGTGTGGGTTTGAGCTTTGTCATCATTACAGCTCAGGACTCGCAGCTGAAATTCACGATATGATGAGTTTCCAAAGAGTTTTGTGTACTTTCCTGCGGCTTGTCCTCACGGAATGATTCACATTCCTACCTCATTCCTGAACCATGACAGAGTGAGTGGGTGAGCCAGCGAGTGAGAATGCGAGTGTGTGAGTGAATGACTGAACGAGTAAGCGAGAGACTGAGTGAGTGTGCGAGTGAGTGAGCAAGTGACTGAGTGGATGTCCGAGTGAGTGAGCGAGCAACTGAGTGGGTGTGCAAGTGAGTGAGCAAGAGACTGAGTGAGTGTGCGAGTGAGTGAGCGAGCGACTGAATGAGTGTGCGAGTGAGTGAGCGAGTGTGTGAATAAGTGAGTGAACGAGGCCGTTGTGTAATCTGGGCATCGGTCCCCTCTCCCCTCACGTTTGCTGCTCACTTCGGGCTGTGGTTTCGGAAAGTTTTAAGGTTAGAACTAATCAGCGCAGCCACACAGTGCACAAACACCGGAGAGGACTCAGCTTCTGCTGAAGGCAATCCGCAAATCATTCACTTCAAACTCTTAAATCTGATCAACGTTAAGTGCTTGTGTTCCAGGAGAGAGAGAGAGAGAGAGAGAGGAAAAGATACAGAGAACCGGAGAGACAAAGGGAGAGACAGAGAGAGAGAGCGACAGAAAGAGATTGACAGCTAATAATAATAATAATCTTCATATTTCACGCAGCGCCTCATCACGTCGTTGAGACGTCTCAAAGCGCTTCACGGAATATATTGTAAAGTGAATCGACTGTCTATTTTGTGGGCGAAATGCAGCAGCAAATTACGCAGAGCAGCGTCTCACACACAGCCGTGGGTTGAGTTGTGCTTTGTGAGTGTTTGTGAGTGTGTGTAATGGTGTATAAGTGTTTGGGAATGTGTGTGTTTGTGAGTATTTGGGAGAGTGTGTGTGTGTGTTTGTGAGTGTATGTGTGTGTGTGTGTGTGTGTGAGTGTGTATGTGTGTGTGAGTGTGTATGTGTGTGTGAGTGTGTGTATGTGTGTGTGTGTGTGTGTGTATGTGTGTGTGAGTGTGTGTGTGAGTGTGTATGTGTGTGTGAGTGTGTGTGTCAGTGTGTGAGTGTGTGTATGTGTGTGTGTGTGAGTGAGGAAGGCTATGACATACGGACCAGTGAGACCAATGTTTTTAGTGAATGATAATTTTATTCTTCGAGTTCCTATTCCAGTTTCCTGTGTGGGAGTGAACTGTCTGATTGGGATTCGCTGTGCGGGCGGGTGGCGGGTGGCGGGTGGCGGGTGGCGGGTGGCGGGTGGCGGGTGGCGGGTGGCGGGTGGCGCTCCGGGCTCAGCTGTAGGGTTCTCCGTGCTGTGGGGGGCTTGGCTGGGCTGTGGCCCCCCCACCATCACCGGCCACAGTTCCCACTGAAACATCACACACAGTGACTCAACAACAGCAGCAACAACGCACCATCACATCACCTGCTCTCCACACCCCCCAGTGAGAAGGGCGCTGTATAAATGCAAGTTGTTGATGTTGTTGTTTGTGGCCTCGTGCGGTGTGCATAACAGCTGCCGTGTTTGTCTGCAAAAGGGCTGCTCTCCGCTCTCTCCCTCTGTCTCTATCACTCTCTTTCTCTCACCCTCTCCCTTTCTCTCTATCCCTCTCTTGCTCTCTCGTGACATCTCTCGCCCTCTGTCTCTCTGTCCCTGTGTGTGTGTATATGTGTGTGTATATTTGTGTGTGTGTGTATGTATAAGTGTGTGTATATGTATATGTGTGTGTGTATATGTATATGTGTGTATGTATGTGTCTATGTGTGTGTATGTGTGTGTGTGTGTGTATGTGCGCGTGGAGTCCTGTAGCTCAGTGGTTAGAGCACTCGCTTTGCAAGTGAGAGACCTGAGTTCAGTTCCAGGCAGAGGGCGAAACCTTGGGCAAGTTTCCTTACTCCACACAGAGCCTAATAATAATCCCTCCAACACCAAAAACAATAATAAATTGGTCAGTTTCAATCCCCGACTGTTTGTGGGACATTGCTGTGCGCAATTGGCTGCCGCGTTCGCCCACAAATATACAGTCAATTCACTTTACAGTGTGTTCTGTGAAGCGCTTTGGGACGTCCTCCCGACGTGAAAAGCGCTATATCAAATGCAAGGATTATTATTATTATTATAAAGGAGTGACTGTATATTTTGTGGGCGAAACGAGACAGAGAGAGAGTGTGGCATTCAGGGAGAGAGACAGAAGCAGAGAGAGAGAGAGAGGGAGAGAACAGTCATGGGATATATGTGTGTATGTATATAAATGTATGTGTGTTTATGTGTGTGTATATGTGTATATTGTGTGTGTATGTGTGTGTGCGTGTGTGTGTGTTGGGGTTATATGACGCTCGCCTGGCAGCGCTGTCTGTGTTGTAGAACGAACAGACCTAAAAATACAACCTTTCCCATGTGGAGGCCTGGACCAGACCTGGGCTGGGGTTTACCTGTGTAGGTCCGGAGCGTGGGGATGTAGTCGGTCCAGAAGGAGCAGGCATCCCTCCTCAGGCCCCTGTGACTCTCCAGGCCACACGTTAGCTCTATGTAGCTGCCAGCCCGGGGGCCGCTGGTGGTAACTGGGGGCCAGGCTGGCAGGGAGCCGGGGGCACATGGACCAGACACCCCTCCCACAGGGTTAGGGTTCCTGTGTGAGGAGAGAACAGCCAATGTCATCACAACCACAGGAGCTTCATGTTCCAACCAACCATCCAACCCTTCCTCCCTACCACATTCCCTTCATCCTCCCTTCCCTCTCTCCCTCTTATCCTCCTACCACACTCCTACCTTCCCTACGCTCTCCATGTCCCTCCATTTTTCCCTTGAACTCACTCTCCCAGCTCTAACTTCTCCTCCTGAGCCTCTCTTGCTCATTCCTTCATATCCTTCCTTCTCCCCCACCGTTACTCTCTCTCTATCCTCCCCACTCTCCCTCTCTCTTTCCCTCTCGCTCGCAAGTGAACTGTTAACCCTCTCAGTGCCAGGGCTCCACACACACACAACAACAACAAAATTACATTTGTAAAGCGCCTTTCATGTCGGGAGGACGTCCCAAGGCGCTGGACAGTCAGAGCTTCGGACCCGAGCTGAGGGTCGGGGGGGCGGGAGGGCAGGGGGGGGAAACAGGGAGATCAAAAGCATGGTCGAAGAAGAGGGTCTTGAGATGGGTCTTGAAGGTGGTGAGGGAGGGGGTGAGGCAGAAGGCCCGGCTGCCAATAATGGGGAACATGAAGCAGGCCGGAGCCCGCTGAGCGGAGGGGGCGAGCAGGATGGGAGGGGGTTAGGAGGTGGCAGAGGTAGTGGGGAGCAAGAACATGGAGGGCTTTGAAGTTGAGGACCAGGATCTTGAACTGTATCCTCTGTGTGATGGGAAGCCAGTGGAGTCGGGCGAAGATGGGGGTGATAGGGTTCATATAGCCTGGTATGGGAGAGGACACGGGTTGCAGAGTTCTGGATGATCTGCCGCCTGTGGAGGGAGGAGTTGGGGGCCGACAAACAGTGAGTTTGCATAGTCGAGCCTCGATGTAATGAAGGTGTGTGTGGGGGTCTCGGGGGCTGCGGTGTGAGACAGTGGCGGAGTCGGGGGGTGTTGCGGAGGTGGGGAAGGCAGAGCGGGTCATGGCACAGATGTGGGGTAGAAAGGATAGTTGAGGGTCAAACAAGACCCCAAGGTTTGGGACTGGCTCAGTGAGGGGGAGTGAGCCCCAGGGATGGTGATGCTGTCAGCGCCTGAGGTGAGGAGGTGCTGACGGGAGTCGATCAGGAGCCTCGGTCTTGTTGATGTTCCACTGAAGAAAGTTCGCTCTCATCCAGGACTTGATGTCTGACAGACATTCTGTCAGGACAGCAGTGGGTCCTGGAGTCGAGGGTGGAGGCAGAGAGAGAGAGTTGGATGTCATCCACATACATGTGGGAGTTGACCCCATGTCACTAAAAGGGAGTATATAGATGTTGAAGAGGAGGGGACCAAGGACAGAGCCCTGAGGAACGCCACACAAGACGGTTCGGGGGCTGGAGGAGAAGCCGTTTGTGGAGGTGAAGTGAAGAGATGGGTCCAGGGAAGGTTTTTTAAGGATAGGAGTGATGACGGTGGTTTTTAATGGAGTGGGAACAGTACCAGTGGATAGGGAGAGGTTTATGATGTCTGTGAGTAGAGGGGCAAGCAGGTGGAGCTGGGAGGTAAGGAGAGGGGTAGGGACGGGGTCGAGGGAGCAGGTGGTTGGTTTCATATAGGTTATAGTGGTGATGAAAGAGGAGGGGAAGACACTCACACACAAACACACACAGCCACTATGTTGGGCTCCTCATCCAGGAGACATCTCAGAGAGTGACACAGTGACTGCTGCCCTTAGCCTGCGGGGGCGGGAGGTGTGGAGTGGCTGACGGCTGGGTCAATGGCACGTGGTAAGATCGACTTCAAAATCCCTTCACTCCCTGGCACCTCCCCACCTCTCCGACCTCCTCACTCCCCACCTCTCCGACCCCCTCACTCCCCACCTCTCCGACCCCCCCACTCCCCACCTCTCCGACCTCCTCACTCCCCACCTCTCCCACCTCCTCACTCCCCACCTCTCCGACCCCCTCACTCCCCACCTCTCCGACCTCCTCACTCCCCACCTCTCTGACCTCCTCACTCCCCACCTCTCCGACCCCCTCACTCCCCACCTCTCCGACCCCCTCACTCCCCACCTCTCCGACCCCCTCACTCCCCACCTCTCCGACCCCCTCACTCCCCACCTCTCCGACCTCCTCACTCCCACCTCTCCCACCTCCTCCTCCCCACCTCTCCGACCCCCTCACTCCCCACCTCTCCGACCCCCTCACTCCCCACCTCTCCGACCCCCTCACTCCCCAATCCACCACCAGACGCCTCCGCTCGACTGGCACCAGCTCCTGCTCGTCCCTCGCACCCTCCGCCCCACCATCAGAGGTTGCGCTTTCAGCCGCTACAGCCTGAAACTCTGGAACTCTCCCCCTCAGTCCCTCTGCCGTGCTCCTCTCTCCCCTTTTTCAAGTCCCGCCTGAAAACCTTCCTCTTCGACCGAGCTTACGGCCCCCTCCCCCTCCCCCCGGCTCGGAGTCAGGCTCCACCACTATAAGGCGCTCTGAGACGCTGCCCTGTGTGGTACAGTGTAAGCTGTTGTTGTTTAATGTTTTTTGCCCAGGTGAGTGTCTGACACACGTGGAGACCCATCACCTGTTTAAGAGCCTCAAAACCCAACTGGGAATTTCCCACATCCCCCCCCACACCTGGAAACCCCAGAGAGAGATGGTCGGGATGGAATGCGCTCTCTCTCTCTCCCTGGAGGGACGCCCCCTGTTTACCTAAGTCCGGAGAGTATTAGATGCAGTTTGGCAGGAGCCAAGGCTTGGGGGGGCCCCAGAGGGTATGTTGGGGTAACTGCTGGAGTCTAACCAGCTAAACCCACATAACGTGCCATTAGTGCTTTCCCGCAGCTTGTCCAGCCACGGCCCCCCTCCCCGTTAGTTAGGGCTTTGGCTGCAACAACAACAACAACAAGATTCCATTTATAGAGCGCCTTTCATGTCGGGAGGACGTCCCAAGGCGCTGGACAGTTGGGTCGGGACCCGAGCATTGGGGGGAAATGGTCAGGGTGAGGGGAGGGAGGGAGGGAGCGAGGAGGGGGGAAATGGTCAGGGGGAGGGAAGGGAGGGAGCGAGGAGGGGGGAAATGGTCAGGGGGAAGGAAGGGAGGGAGCGAGGAGGGGGGAAATGGTGAGGGGAGGGAAGGGAGGGAGCGAGGAGGGGGTAGAGAGTCGAGAGTAGAGCTGAAGGCTGAAGGTCAAAGAGAAAGGTCTTGAGACCGGCCTTGAAGGAGGAAAGGGAGGAAGCGGCAAAGGCACTGGGTATGGAGTTCCAGAGCCTCGGGACTGAGAGGCTGAAGGCCACCGATGGTAGAACGGTTGGGGCGGGGGATGAGGAGCAAACCGGAGCCAGAGGAACGGAGGGTACGGGCAGGTAGGTAGGGGGATAGTAGGTCGGAGAGGTAGGAGGGAGCGAGGCCGTGAATGGCCTTGTAGGCGAGGATGAGGATCTTGAATTCGATCCTCTGGGGATGGGGAGCAGTGGAGGCGAGTGAGGGCGAGGGTGAGGGCGAGGGTGAGGGCGAGGGTGAGGGCGAGGGTGAGGATGAGGGCGAGGGTGAGGGTGAGGGCGAGGGTGAGGGCGAGGGCGAGAGTGATGTGGGCGCGGTGTCTGGTGTGGGACAGTACACGAGCTGCAGAGTTCTGAATGACCTGCAGTGTGGAGGGAGGGCCGGGAAGGCCGACGAGGAGAGAGGTCCCATAGTCCAGCCTTGAGGTGATAAAGGTGTGGACCAGAGTTTCAGCCGCGTGAGGGGTGAGGTAGTGCCGTAGTCTGGCGACATTCCGGAGGTGATGGAAGGCGGTGCCAGTTGTGGTGCGGATATGAGGGAGAAAGGACAGCTCAGGGTCGAGGGGAACCCCGAGGTTCCTGATGGCTTTGAGAGGTGGAGAGTGCGGCCTTGGATGCTGATGCTGTCAGCGCCTGAGGTGCGGAGGCAATCAGCTTTGTGCACCAGCCGGTGTCTGACACACACGGAAACCCGTCACCGTGACCAGCCGGTGTCTGACACACACGGAAACCCATCACCGTGACCAGGAACCAAGTGTCTGACACACACGCGTGGAAACCCGTCACCGTGACCAGCCGTGTGTCTGACACACACGGAAACCCATCACCGTGACCAGCCGGTGTCTGACACACACGGAAACCCGTCACCGTGACCGGCCGGTGTCTGACACACACGAAAACCCGTCACCGTGACCTGCCGGTGTCTGACACACACGGAAACCCGTCACCATCCTTAAGAGTATCCAAACCAAACTGGGAATTCCATATACGTCTGTCACCTACACACGGAAATCTCCCCTCTGTCTGGAATAGAATGCGCTCTCTCTCTGGAGGGACACTTCCTGTTTACCTAATTCCGGAGAGTATTAGGCACAGGTTGGCGAGAGCCAAGGTTTGGGGGGGCCCCAGAGTGTGTGTTGGGGTAACTGCTGGAGTGTAACCCACTAAACCCACACCGCTCGGCCATTGATATCACTGTCCGGCAGCTTTCCCGCTGCTTGTCCAGCGAGGACCCCCTCCCCGTTAGTTAGGGCTTTGGCTGTGGGGTTACCAGGAGCTGAGGGGGAGGATTCCCGGCCCCCAGTGACTGGTCGGCCCTTCCAGGTCCTGCTGATGAGCCGGGCCGGGCTGTGCTGCCATCAGCAGTGGGAGAGGGACACTGCGGCCCCTCCTGGTCAGGACCCGGACTGGAGACCGGCACAGAGGGGGGACTGGATTCTGATAACCTGTTGCCAAACATCACCTTGGGGCCAGTTCAGCTCTGAGGAGTGTGTCGGGGAGAGGAGAATACAGCGGCCATTTTGTTCACAGCAATGCCCCACAAACACACACACTCCCAGCAGTTCTCTGTGAAGCCCTTTGTGGTGTTTGACGCTGTATCGAATGTAAAACCACAACCGCATTTTGAGTTATAATAATAACATATATTGCATTTGATATACCCCTTATCACAGCCGTGGGGCGAGTGGGCAATATTATTTGGGGGATTGTTGTCCAGGACACCGGGAGAGAGAGAGAAACTCCCTTCTCTTTTCCAATAGCCCCGCGGGATCTTTACCATCCACCTGAACAGGCAGACGGGACCTCGGGTTAACGTCTCCTCCCAAGGATGGTTGGTAATATCTGGGATTTGAACCCTCCCCTCTCTCCTGCCCGCTCTCTCCCCTGCCCTCTCTCCCCTCCCGCCCAGTGCCTGCCTGTCCAGCACAAGCTGCTCTCAGCTCTCTGTTAGTCACACACACTGAGGTCAAGCTCCAGCATTGAGTCAGGAGCTATAAATGGGACGTGGCGAGTGGGCGTCACAGGCTGAGACAGGCTGCCATCTCCCCATCACAGGGACCACAGCATTCCTCAGCCACTCCATTCCCCACAATATCTCTTCCTATGTGTTACACTAACACCATCAACACCAACACCAACATCATCCACACCAACACCATCATCAACACCACCATCAACAACACTAACACCATCAACCCCAACATCATCCACACCAACACCATCATCAACAACACTAACACCATCAACACCAACATCATCCACACCATCACCAACACCACCATCAACATCATCAACACCAACACCATCATCAACACCACCATCAACAACACCAACAACATCATCAACAACACCAACATCATCCACACCAACACCATCATCAACAACACTATCAACAACAACAACACCATCAACACCAACATCATCCACACCATCACCAACACCACCAACACCACCATCAACAACACTAACACCATCAACACCAACATCATCCACACCAACACCATCATCAACACCACCATCAACAACAACAACACCATCACCATCAACATCATCCACACCAACACCATCATCAACAACACTAACACCATCAACACCAACATCATCCACACCATCACCAACACCACCATCAACATCATCAACACCAACACCATCATCAACACCACCATCAACAACACCAACAACATCATCAACAACACCAACATCATCCACACCAACACCATCATCAACAACACTATCAACAACAACAACACCATCAACACCAACATCATCCACACCATCACCAACACCACCATCAACAACACCAACAACATCATCAACAACAACAACACCATCAACACCAACATCATCCACACCAACAACACCACCAACACCACCATCAACAACAACACCATCAACACCAACATCATCCACACCATCACCAACACCACCATCAACAACACCAACAACATCATCAACAACACCATCACCATCAACACCAACATCATCCACACCAACACCATCATCAACAACACTATCAACAACAACACCATCAACACCAACATCATCCACACCATCACCAACACCACCATCAACAACACCAACACCATCAACACCAACATCATCCACACCAACAACACCACCAACAACATCATCAACAACACCAACAACATCATCAACAACACTATCAACAACACCAACAACAACACCAACATCATCCACACCATCACCATCAACAACACGAACAACATCATCAACAACACCATCAACACCAACATCATCCACACCAACACCATCATCAACAACACTATCAACAACAACAACACCATCAACACCAACATCATCCACACCATCACCAACACCACCATCAACAACACCAACAACATCATCAACAACACTATCAACAACAACAACACCATCAACACCAACATAATCCACACCATCACCAACACCACCATCAACAACACCAACAACATCATCAACAACACCATCAACACCAACATCATCCACACCATCACCAACACCACCATCAACAACACCAACAACATCATCAACAACACTATCAACAACACCAACAACAACACCAACATCATCCACACCATCACCATCAACAACACCAACAACATCATCAACAACACCATCAACACCAACATCATCAACCCCACACCATCACCAACACCACCACCAACAACACCAACAACATCATCAACAACACTATCAACAACACCAACACCATCAACACCAACATAATCCACACCATCACCAACACCACCACCAACAACACCAACAACATCATCAACAACACTATCAACAACACCAACACCAACACCAACATCATCCACACCATCACCATCACCACTATCATCAACACCAACATCATCCACACCACACCATCACCAACACCACCATCAACAACACCAACAACATCATCAACAACACTATCAACAACACCAACAACAACACCAACATCATCCACACCATCACCATCAACAACACCAACAACATCATCAACAACACCAACATCATCAACCCCACACCATCAACAACACCATCACCACCAACACCAACACCATCAACACCAACACCGTCAACAAAAACACCATCAACACCACACCATCAACAAAAAAGAAAAAGTCAGTGTACAGAGAGTCAGTGTACACAGAGAGTCAGTGTACAGAGAGTCAGTGTACAGAGAGTCAGTGTACAGAGAGTCAGTGTACAGAGAGTCAGTGTACACAGAGAGTCAGTGTACAGAGAGTCAGTGTACAGAGAGTCAGTGTACAGACAGAGTCAGTGTACAGAGAGAGTCAGTGTACAGAAAGTCAATGTACAGAGAGAGTCAGTGTACAGAGAGAGTCAGTGTACAGAGAGAGTCAGTGTACCTTCAGTGTGCCTTCAGCTCCCCTCTCGACTCTCTTCCCCCTTCTCGCTCCCTCCCATCCCTCCCCTCACCCTGACCATTTCCCCCCTCCTCGCTCCCTCCCCTCCCCTCACCCTGACCATTTCCCCCCTCCTCGCTCCCTCCCTTCCCTCCCCTCACCCTGACCATTTCCCCCCTCCTTGCTCCCTCCCTTCCCTCCCCTCACCCTGACCATTTCCCCCCTCCTCGCTCCCTCCCTCCCCTCCCCTCACCCTGACCATTTCCCCCCAATGCTCGGGTCATGACCCAACTGTGCAGTGCCTTGGGACGTCCTCCTGACGTGAAAGGCGCTTTATAAATGGAATCTTGTTGTTGTTGTTGTTGTACAGAGAGTCAGCGAACAGAAAGAGTCAGTGTACAGACAGAGTCAGTGTACAGAGAGAGTCAGCGAACAGAGAGAGTCAGTGTACAGAAAGTCAGTGTACAGAGAGAGTCAGTGTACAGAGAGTCAGTGTACAGAGAGAGTCAGTGTACAGAGAGTCAGTGTACAGAGAGTCAGTGTACAGAGAGTCTGTGTACAGAGAGAGTCAATGTACAGAGAGAGTCAGTGTACAGAGAGTCCGTGTACAGAGAGAGTCAATGTACAGAGAGAGTCCGTGTACAGAGAGAGTCCGTGTACAGAGAGTCAGTGTACAGAGAGAGTCCGTGTACAGAAAAAGTCAGTGTACAGAGAGAGTCAGTGTACAGAGAGAGTCAGCGTACAGAGAGAGTCAGTGTACAGAGAGTCAGTGTACAGAGAGTCAGTGTACAGAGAGAGTCAGTGTACAGAGAGTCAGTGTACAGAGAGAGTCAGTTTAGAGTCAGTGTAGAGAGAGTCAGTGTAGAGAGTCCGTGTACAGAGAGAGTCCGTGTACAGAGAGTCAGTGTACAGAGAGTCAGTGTACAGAGAGAGTCAGTGTACAGAGAGAGTCAGTGTACAGAGAGTCAGTGTACAGAGAGAGTCAGTGTAGAGAGTCAGTGTACAGAGAGAGTCAGTGTACAGAGAGTCAGTGTACAGAGAGAGTCAGTGTAGAGAGTCAGTGTACAGAGAGAGTCAGTGGAGAGAGTCAGTGTACTGAGAGAGTCAGTGTAGAGAGTCCGTGTACAGAGAGTCAGTTACAGAGAGAGTCCGCGTACAGAGAGAGTCCGCGTACAGAGAGAGTCAGTGCACAGAGAGTCCGTGTACAGTAACTAACACTGATGTTAACACTATAATAATAATCCTTGGATTTGATATAACCCCTTATCACGTCTTCGATACGTCTCAAAGCGCTTCACAGAATACACTGTAAAGTGAATTGACTGTGTATTTTGTGGGTGAAACACAGCAGCCGATTGTGCACAGCAGCGTCTGTCCCACACACAGCCGTGGGTTGAGTGACCAAATTATTATTTTTTTTGAAGGGATTATTAACCCCAGAAAAATAATCCGCCAGTTGACTAATAACTGGGTTCCTACTTACTGTTGGGTAAACAGAGGGGTGTGGTGTAAGGAAACTTGCCCAACATTTTTCCCCGTCCGGGAATCGAACCCAAGTCTCTCGCTTGTGAGGTGAGAGCTCTAACCACTGAGCTACAGGAATAACACTGATGTTGACACTAACACCTCACACGCTCCTTCCCCATTTACAGGTCGCGTCTGAAGACCTTCCTCTTTGACCATCGGTCACCTCCTCCCCCCCCCTCACCTGGCGCCGTGCTCCATCACTGTCAGGCGCTCTGGGACACTGCCCTGCGTGAGGGGCCCAGTGCAAATGCAAGTTGTTGTTGAGGGGGAATGATGTCAGGACGTCACTCACCCCGACGTGACGAAGTTAGCGAGATACTGTGTGACAGCGAGAGACAGGGCGCGCTCACTCGCTGTGTAACGCTGCTCTCGGTCTGGGCGCAGGGGAAGCCCTAACATCAGCTGTACATCCAGGGGAAGGTCCATCCTGCTGCGGACAAGGTCCTCACTGCTCACAAGGTCCTCACTGCTCACAAGGTCCTCACTGCTCACAAGGTCCTCACTGCTGGGAGTCAAGGAATACAAAAATTATGTCAAAATGATTGGATTTAGGAATGATTTTAAAAAGTATACTTTTTCCACCGTGAAGGGGCTCCTCGTCTCCACACAAATGAGCAAAATGAAAATAACAGCAAACATCTCAAAGCTCTTTGTGGTGAATCGATTTTCCGCTACAGTGACTTGTGTGGTTTTAGTTCAAACACGGCAGGCAGTTTGCACGCAGCAACAGCCCACAAACAGCCATGGAATGAGTGACTGATTTGTTTTATCTGGTGGATAGTTGGCAAAGACGCCGGGAGAGAGGGAAACTACCTTCTCTTTAACGTCGGCCAGAACAGGGATACAGGGCTTCAGTTTCACGTGTCAACCAAAGGACAGTCTATGAAACACCATCTTCCCATGTGAAATGCCTTCTCTCCACCGCCCCACCCCCTCCCCCCCATGAAACACAGTCTCTTGTGTCTGAAATGCAGTCTGATTAGAGAGCTCCAGTGGGGGAGCGACCCCCAGCACAGACACCATGGGGAGAGAGAGAGAGAGAGCAGGGAATGGGGTTAGAGTAGAGAGCGCCAGTGGGGGAGCGAGCCCCAGCACAGACACCATGGGGGGAGAGAGAGAGAGAGAGAGAGCAGGGAATGGGGTTAGAGTAGAGAGCTCCAGTGGGGGAGTGAGCCCCAGCACAGACACGATGGGGAGAGAGAGAGAGAGCAGGGAATGGGGTTAGAGTAGAGAGCTCCAGTGGGGGAGCGAGCCCCAGCACAGACACGATGGGGGGAGAGAGAGAGAGAGAAAGAGAGAGAGCAGGGAATGGGGTTAGAGTAGAGAGCTGCAGTGGGGGAGCGAGCCCCAGCACAGACACCATGGGGAGAGAGAGCGAGAGAGAGAGAGCAGGGAATGGGGTTAGAGTAGAGAGCGCCAGTGGGGGATCGAGCCCCAGCACAGACACCATGGGGAGAGAGAGAGAGAGAGAGAGAGAGAGAGAGCAGGGAATGGGGTTAGAGTAGAGAGCGCCAGTGGGGGAGCGAGCCCCAGCACAGACACCATGGGGAGAGAGAGAGAGAGAGAGAGCAGGGAATGGGGTGAGAGTAGAGAGCGCCAGTGGCTGAATGATCTTTTACTGTCCTGTAAACTTTCTATCACAATTGGACAGGTAAAGACTCAAAGGACTTGAAAGAGTTAAGTGTATGAAAAATCCATCAACTCCGAGTGAAGTCGGTGTGAGGGGGAGAGGGGATTTGCTGTGTTTTTCTCCCCGGCTCTGAGATGACAGATTTTACTGATGGAACAGTGCTCAAAGTGGATGAGTTACATAGTGAGACAACCACTAAACTGTAACTCACTCCTTTCATCACCACCAACCCCCCACCCCCACTCCCCCCCACTCCCCATACCCCCCCACTCCCCACTCCCCCCACCCCCCCACTCCCCACCCCCCAACCCCCCACCCCCCACCCCCCCACTCCCCAACCCCCCACTCCCCCCACTCCCCACCCCCACCGGCGATAAGGCAATCTCTCTTCACAGTGTTACACATTCCGTCACACTACACTTCATCCCTCCCCTTCCCCACTCCCTCCCCCACCCACTGGGGCTCTCTACTCTCACCCCATTCCCTGCTCTCTCTCTCTCTCTGTCTCGCTCTCTCTCCCCCCGTGGTGTCGGTGCTGGGGCTCACTCCCCGCCCGGAGCTCTCAACTCTAATCAGAACACTCTGCCATCCGTATCAACATTTTTTGAAAGAATTTGGTCGCTGTGTTTACAGAACCAACATATACTGTACCCCCCCCACCCAACCCCAAAGGGAGGTGATACTGTACCCCCCCAACCCCAAAGGGAGGTGATACTGTACCCCCCCAACCCCAAAGGGAGGTGATACTGTACCCCCCCACCCAACCCCAAAGGGAGGTGATACTGTACCCCCCCCACCCAACCCCAAAGGGAGGTGATACTGTACCCCCACCCAACCCCAAAGGGAGGTGATACTGTACCCCCCCACCCAAAGGGAGGTGATACTGTACCCCCCCCACCCAACCCCAAAGGGAGGTGATTGTCCTCCTGTGTTGATGCTCTCTGTGTAATAATAACAATAATCTTTGCATTTGACATAGCACATCGTCACATCTTCGAACTGTCTCAAAACGCTTCACAGAATACACTGTAAACTATATTTTACACTATTTACACTGCCACAAGCTGCAGATCATCCAGAGCTCGTGTCCTCTCCCGCACCAGCCTCCGTGACACCATCACCCCCACCCTCGCCCGACTCCACTGGTTCCCCATCCCCCCAGAGGATAGAATCAAAATCTTCGTCCTCACTTTCAAGGCCCCCCACGGCCTCACCCCCTCCCATCTCTCTGACCTGCAGACCCCCTATCAACCTGTCCGCTCCCTCCGTTCAGCAGACTCCTGCTGCTCCAGGTCTCCCGCCCGACCCGCCCAACCATTGGAGCACTGTGTGCGGTGCTTTCAGCCTCTCTGCTCCCACCCTTTGGAACTCCGTCCCACATTCCCTTCCCCTCATTCCCTCTCTTGCCTTCTCAACTCAAGACCCTCCTTCTCAACTTTGCCTTCAGCTGCCCTCCTACCTCTCTCTGCCCTCCCTCATCCCAATCCTGCCCCCCCCCCACACTTGGGTCCTGTTCCCTGACTGTTCAGCGCCTTAGGACGTCCTCCCTACGTGAAAGGCGCTTTACAAATATAATTTTGCTCTTTGTTTGCAAATGTTGTAAAGTGACTGTATATTTTGTGGGTGAAAAGCAGCAGCCAGTTGCACACAGCAGTATCCACAAACACTTGTGGGTTGAGTGACCGCATATTTGGGAGGAGGAGGGATTATTACGCCTGGAAAACAATCCACAAATCGACTAACAACCGTGTTTCTATTTACTGCTGGGCAAACAGAGTAAGGAAATTTGCCTAAGGTTTCAACCCGCCCTGGAATTGGTTCCAGGTCCTCTCGCTTGCGAGGCGAGTGCTGTAACCACTGAGCTACAGGACTCCACCTCACGGGAGTCATTCTACACACAGGAAACAACCCCACTTTTTACTCCCAAAATTAACTCAAAGCGTTGTCTCCCAGTAGTGGGGGAGATTAAAGGTAGAGAGAATATTTTGCTTCTCACAAGTTCCTCTGCTCTGGCAACCGGGCAGCCACTCAAGTGAGGATAGAGTGGGAGCCAAGAGTGAGTAGTGCGGGAGCCAAGAGAAAGGCAATTGAAGGCTGAGATCAAAGCCCAATGTGCTGGGGAGACATTCAGTAAGCCATGATGTGTCTTGTTTTCCAGAGACGCAATTGTTTACTGTAAGAATATTTCTGAGGTTCCTCTTCATCTCCGTGAAGCTATGTGAACTATTTCTGCAATGTGTGGGAGCGGCCAGTCTCATTTTTCTTGTTTCTTCACACCGTTCGTCTGAAGGGCTTTGGGGCGTCCGTCCACCCGACGTGAAAGGTGCTATATCAAACGTAAGGATTATTATTATTTTATGTCAAGTTGTAAACTATGTCATATCCACGTGCACAGTGGAGCAGGAAGTGATGTCAGTGGCGACCTGATGACTCGGAAGTCAGCCCCATCACTGTGAGGTCATAGAGAGAAAGGAAGTATATAATAATAGTAGTAGTAATAATAATCCTTGCATTTGATATAGAGCCTCATCACCAAGTTGAGACAGAATGTACTGAAAGTGAATTTACTGTTTATTTTGTGGGCAAAACACAGTGGCCTATTGCGCACAGCAGCGTCCAACAACAAACCTGGGTCCTCTCGCTTACCAGGCGAGTGCTCTGATCAATACCCCACAGGACTCCACTGTATTATCTTGTTATGTCAAAATATCTCACAGCGATTCACAGCAATTAACATCGAGCACCGAGTTGAAGGTGTCAACACAAACAGCCATGAAATGAGATTTTATCTGGGGGATTGTTGGCCGGGAACTGGTTCAATATCCCACTTGAAGGCCGGCAGGTATAACCATGCATTGCTGTAACCCCAGCCTAGACACTGCGGTGGAGCATCAGCCTGGACTCTCAGCTCAAAGGCAATTGTAGGCTCTGTGCTGTGCCAAAATAGCTCACTGCAAAGACCCAAGGGTGGGCCTCTCTCCTTCACAATCGGCAGCTACTGTCATTCATCCAAATAATAATCTTTGGAGGAGAGTTTGAGGTCCAATTAACTCCCAGCCCAAACCTCCTCTTGGCCTCGCTCCAAAATCAACCAGCTTTCCCAAGCCTCAGTGGTCATTGCCGCCAACAGTAGAGGTTAGAACACTGACAGATGGGGGGGAGGTCGGGAGGGGGAAGGGGAAGCCCCAAAGCCAGAACAAATAGTCCCTTCGTCTCGTGGTGCTGGGTTGGGACCTTGCTGGTGGCATCTTGGCTGCTCTGTTAAGCTATGTGTAGGACTGACTCAGATACCGAGGGCAGGTTTCTATTTCTATTCTATTGGAGTCCTGTAGCTCAGTGGTTAGAGCACTCGCCTCGCGACGAGAGACTTGGGTTCTATTCCCGCCCAGGGTGAATAGTTGGGCAAGTTTCCTTATTCCACACCCCTCTGTTTACCAGCAGTAAGGAGGAACCTGGTTGTTAGTCGATTGGCGAATCGCTTTTCCGGGATAATAATCCCTTAAAAAAAAACAATAATAATTTGGTCACTCAATCCTTGACTGTTTGTGAGACGCTGCTGTGTGTAACTGACTGCCGCGTTTCACCCACAAAATATCCAGTCACCAATTGTGACCATTAAGTATTTGGGGGATTGTTGGCGAGGACACTGCTAGAGAGGAACTCCCTTCTCTATTCCAACAGCGCTGCGGGATCCTTAGCATCTCATCTGAACGACGGCAACTCTGACAATGTATCGCTCCTCCCGGCACTGTATTGGAGTGTCAGTCTGGACTGTGAGTTCAACATCAGAGCTGGGAAGGGGGGAGGAGGAGGATAGAGCTGGGGGGAGTGGGGTGGATAGAGGGAGATAGGGCTGGGGTGGGGGCGATAGAGGAAGATGGGAATGGGGGGGATATTGGGAAGGAGTTACCTGCAGTGGGAGAGTCTGTCCGGTACGTGGTACAGGTAAACGCTGGCCTGGCTGTTGCTGGCCCAGTGATCGGCCATCCTCACCACAGGGCAGGTGATGAAATAGTCACTGCAGACGGAGAGAGGGAGAGAGGGAGAGACATCCAGATTCAGTCCAAGTGTCTGACACGTGTGGAAACCCATCACCTGCTTAAGAGACTCCAAACCAACTGAGAATTCCATCCATCCCACCTACACATGGGAATCCCAGAGAGAGATGGTTGGAATGGAATACCCTCTCTCTCTCTCCCTCTCTCTCCCTGGAGGGGCATCTCCTGCTTATCTATAGAATTCCACACATTCCTATCAGTGATAATACAACAACAACTTGCATTTTTACAGCACCCTCCATGCCAGGCAACGTCTCAGAACGCTTCATCCTTCCACTGGCTTCCCATCACACAGAGGATGCAGTTCAAGATCCTGGTCCTCACCTTCAAAGCCCTCCATGGTCTTGCTCCCCCCGACCTCTGTGACCTCCTAACCCCCTACTTTCCTGCTCGCTCCCTCCGCTCAGTGGGCTCTGGCCTGCTTCATGTCGCTCGCCCCACTACTGGCGTGCAGGCCTTCCGCCACTCTGCCCCCACCTTCTGGAACTCTATCCTGCAGTCCCTCTGCCTCGCCCCCTCCCTCACCAGCTTCAAAACCCATCTCAAGACCCTCCTCTTCAACCGTGCTTTTGATCTCCCTGCTTCCCCATGCCCTTCCCTCCTCTCCCACCCCTCAGCTCGGGTCCATAACTTGGGACATTCTCCCAACATGAAAGGCACTATATCATAGAATCATAGATTCATAGAATGTTACGGCACAGGAGGCCATTCGGCCCATCGAGTCTGTGCGGCTCTTTGACAGAGCGTCACTTTCACTGACCCCAATCACCAGCTTTCTCCCCATAACCCCACAAACCGTCTTCCCCGATACCTGTCCAGTTCTCTCTTAAAAGCTGTTATGGAATCGGACTTCACTGCCCTTTCGGGCGGATCATTCCAAATCCCAACAAGTCGCTGAGTGAAAACATTTCTTCTAACCTCCCCTCTGCTTCTTTTGGTGATATCTTCAGACTGTGACCGTGGGTCACAGACACACCTACCAGCGGAAACAGCTTTCCCTATCTATCCCTATATGAATGCAATTTTGTTGTTGTTGATATAGCCGCTGATCATGTTGTCTCAAAGACTTTACAGGATATACGGTTCATCCACAAAATACACAGTTAATTCACTTTACAGCGTATCCTATGAAGCGCTTTGAAACATCTCAACGACGTGATAAGGCGCTACATCAAATGCAAGGATTATTATTATTATTATGCTGTAAAGTAATTGACTCTATAGTTTGTGGGTAAAACATATATCCTGTAAAGCGCAGCCAATTGCGCACAGCAGTGTCTCACAAACAGTCGTGGATTCAGTGACCAAATTATTACTTTTTTTTGCAGGGATTATTACCCCCAGAAAGTGATCATCCAATTCATTAACAACCGGGTTCCTATTTACTGCTGGTAAACCGAGGCGTGTGGAGTAAGGAACCTTCACCCTGCCTGGGGATCAAATCCAGGTCCTCTCGCCTGCGAGGTGAGGGCTCCAACCACTGAGCTACAGGCCTCCACGTTGTTGTAGTTGTTTCTCCTCCCCGCTCCACACTGGAGCATCAGCCGAGACCATGAGCCCAGATTTCCTTAACATGGGGCCTTGAATCCACAACCTTCTGACCCAGAGAAAGGTGGGGGCGAGGGGGGGAAACGAAGATGGAGCAAAGGGCTGACTGGTTGCATTTGCTGCTTTTTATTTTTGCAGTTTATTTTTAACCCTCATAAATTCGCAGGTTTTCTCGATTAGGATCAGTTCTCATTCAGAGGCAGGAAATGATGTAATGGAAGTTTCAAACTCCCCCAGAGATAACGGGTCTGTAAGCGGGAGGGAGGAGGAGGAAGAGGGGCTGAACCCCACAGCACTGTCAGCCTCACACAGCAAAACCACCAACATCGTAAACTCTCACTCCAAACGTGACACCGAGAGAGAGAGAGAGAGAGAGAGTTGCAAAGCTTTATCTCACCCACTGTGGCTATAGCATCCTCACCATTTAATTGGTCGCCATTGCCAAGCTGTGTGGGTTTAGCCGGTTAGACTCCAGCAGTTACCCCAACACACACTCTGGGGTCCCCCCAAACCTTGGTTCTTGCCAACCTGTGCTCAATACTCTCCGGAATTAGGTAAACAGGATGTGTCCCTCCAGAGAGAGAGAGAGAACGCATTCCATTCCAACAATCTCTCTCTGGGATTTCCATGTGTAGGTGTGTGTATGGAATCCTCAGTTGGGTTTGGAGTCTCTTACTCTTAGATACCCGACTGGGCAACAAAATCACTTCACACTTCCCACATTAAATTCCATCTGCCACCTACTCGCCCACTCCCCTCTCCTATCTATATCCCGCTGCAATCTTTTTGCATCATCCTCAGAGCTCACTCTCCCACAGAGTTTAGTGTCATCCGCGAATTTAGATACGTTACAGTCAATGTCCTCGTCCAGATCATTGATGTAAATTGTAAATAGCTGAGGCCCAGCACTGATCCTTGTGGCGCTCCACTATAATAATAATAATAATAATCCTTGCATTTGATATAGCGCTTTTCACGTCTTCTAGACGTCCCAAAGTGCTTCACAGAATATACTGTAAAGTGAATTGACTGTATATTTGTGGGCAAACACGGCAGCCAATTGCGCACAGCAATGTCCCACAAACAGTCGTAGATTGATAGTCACCTCCTGCCACTTCGAGAATGACCCATTTATCCCGACTCTCTGTTTTCTACCCGTTAGCCACTCTTCAACCTGTGCTAATATGTTCCCATTAATCCCGTGGGCCTTAACCTTGTGCAATAGCCTTTTGTGTGGCCTTCTTAAAATCTAGATATACTACATCTACTGGTTCCCCCCTGTCTAACCTGCAGATACATCTTCAAGACACTCTAAAAGGTTAGTTAAGCGTGACTTCCCTTTTGTAAAGCCATGTTGACTGCCTAATCTTGTTATGGTCTTCCAGGAATCCCATAACGACATCTTTAATTAAGGATTCAAGAATTCTCCCTACCACCGATGTCAGACTAACTGGTCTATAGTTCCCCATCTTTTCTCTCCCACCCTTCTTAAATAGTGGTGTCACGTTTGCGATCTTCCAATCACTGGGAACCGTTCCAGAATCCAGAGAATTTTGGAAGATGAAAGACACCCATCCACTGTCTCAGTAGCCACCTCTTTTAAAACCATGGGATGGAGGCCATCAGGTCCAGGGGATTTATCAGTTTTAAGACCTGATAATTTACCTAAAACTATTTCTTTACTAATATTAATTCCCCCAAGTTGCTCACTAACATTGTCTTCTTGGTTCCCCTCTATTCTTGGTACGTTTTCAGTGTCTTCTAATGTGAAGACAGTAGCAAAGTACTTGTTTAATGACTCTGCCATTTCTTTGTCCCCTACTATAATTCCCCCGTCTCTGCTGTAGCGGACCCACATTTACCTTTGACAGCCTCTTCCTCTTTATATATTTATAAAAACTCTTGCAGTCTGTCTTTATTTTCTTCGCTGGTTTGCCCTCATATTCCATTTTCTCCCTCTTAATCACTTTTTTGTTTCTCCTTTGTTGATCCCTAAAGTTCTCCCAATCCTCGGGTTTACTACTCATCTTAGCTGTTTTATAGGCTTCTTCCTTTAACTTTATACTGTCCCTAACTGCTCCAGTGAGCCACGGTTGGGCCACCTTTCCTGTGGCATTCTTATTCCTCAAAGGAATACGTGCTCGCTGGGAATTTTGCACTATCTCCTTAAACATCTGCCATTGCTGGTCTACTGTCAAATCCTTAAGTCTAATTTCCCAGTTTATTTTGGCTAAATCCTCTCTCATACCAGCAAAGTTGGCTCTACTTAAATTCAAGACCTTTGCTTCGGACTTAACTACTTCCTCTCTAACTTAATGCTAAATTCCATCATTATGATCACTTTGCCCTCGAGGAGCCTTAATTTCCAGTTTGCTGATCAG